>NC_052349.1:75415722-75424567 GCF_009727055.1 Benincasa hispida
CACTTCGGGAATGCGGTCAGACTATGCGATCATTCTACAACCATGCACAGCAAGTCATTTTCCAATGCAAATGCAATGCTTTAAGTCTAGGACGCATGTGTTGAATGCAAAAGTGTCCATAGAGCTTATTCCTAAGTCTCTACTCTTGTCCTATGCGATGATGCAAGATGTATAAAGGCAAAGTGACCACAACAATCATATCCTATCTTTAGGATGCATGCGATGCGTTAATAGCAAACAGTGCTTATCCCTAAGCTTCTATCTTTTGATTATGCGTTCTAATCTGACTCTCCGAGCCTAGATTTAACCTCACTTTCCAAGCCTAGATCCTGTCCTTAGACTACCCTCCCCAGTATCTCTAATGGACGAATGAAGCATACATAATACAAGATAATCGCATAGCATGAAGATTCCCAGTTGTGCTAGCTAAATGCTTCTCAACCCATTCAACAGATTTAGCTACTCATGTATAAATAACAGAGAGTGAACAGATATAGAGAAGGAAATTCAGTTTTTATAAATGAGTTTGAGTACAAATAAACATGAGAGAAAGGTAGGTAGCCTAGTAGCAATTCTTGGTGACTGAGGCTTTTACACTGTCAATCTCTATTTGGTTCAAAAGATATTCTTGCTTCTGTAGGCATCGACTCTCTCTCTATTCTTGAAGCTTCCAGTGCTCTCCTAAGGCACCACCCAGTTGTGCCAGCAGCCACTCTGGCGTGTCAGCTTAGGAAAAGCTTACCAGAATGATCTGTCGACACAACCTTCTTTCTCGCGTCTGCCTCAAAGTAAAAGAAAATCTAAGAACAAGGCTAAGCTATGAATAGAACTTTGAACTCTAAAACAGCTGAACCTCTTTTCTGAAGGATGCCTTTGGTATTTATAGAACTTCCAGGGTGAAAGCGGTTTCTCTCTCATGATTGCACAAATGGGACGACTTTAATTCCTGACTGATGCGCCGAATATTTGTCACCGAAAAAACTGAATGTACTTGTTATCGTTAGCGGCTGTCAACTTAATTCGGATTTGACTGTCATCAGCTTTATGTCCCATCGTGATTAATTATGCCTTTCACCTAGATGCGCCTACCATGTTGCATCGACCAAGTTGCGACAATCCTTCTTGAGCAAATGTTTGCGAACAAAATCACCACAAAGCCTTGAGGTAATGCTGCGCTTGACCAATGATTTTCTATGATCGCAATTTTCGACATTTTTTGCATAAAAATACAAAAATCAACTTTCCCATGCGATGAATGCATGGGACCGCAATATTATGAATTTGACGCTTTTTGGAAGCAATTTAACATGTTTTATAAATGCAAGCCAGCATTGTTTAAGAACTTAGCACTATGATAACATGCAATTCTGCCTGTTATCACACCCCCAAATTTAAACAATGCTTGTCCTCAAGCATAAGCTAAAGATTTGCTTTAGCAAGTCGACCGCAATGTTCTTTTCCTATATTTCTTCAAGGATACTTCGTTCAAATCCTATATTACCAAAATTTCCTTAGGTCTTGTTCAAGTCTCCTCTTAAAATAATTTCTAAGACCTAGGGACCACAAGCTTAACCTTCAAAAAGACTTTACTAACTTCCGGACATCCATGATATTATTTTCAAAAAAAAATTCCACCGAGGTGTCAAATGATTTTATCCTTGCATATTTCTTGACTTTATTATTTTTTTCTGACTTTGCGCTGATCCAAGTGCCTTGGCCTTCTTTTGGCTTGCCCCCACGTGTGTCATGCGGACATCCAACTACGAAGAATCACTCTTCTTAGACTAAACTCATACCTACTTTGACAGCAGAGTTGCGGTCATTTATTTATGGGTTTGATCATGGTGACTTACTTTCGTTTTGGCTTGCCTCTACGTGTGTCATGCGGACATCCAACTATGGGTAAGTGCCTTTCACAACTTAACTCTTGCAACTTGGTTCTCCGTCCCCTTTCGATCAATTATTTCTATATCAAATTCTTGAAGGAGGAGAACCCATCTGATCAACCTCGGCTTTGCGTCCTTCTTTGACATTAAGTACTTTATTGCCGAGTGATCAGTATGGATGAGTACCTTTGTCCCCAGCAGATATGCTCAAAATTTTTCCAACACAAAAATTACCGCCAGAAGCTCTTTCTTTATGGTGGTATAATTTGTCTGAGCAGGATTTAATGTTTTACTCGCATATACGATGGGATGCAAGATTGTTTTTCTCTTTTGTGCCAATGCTGCTTCCATCGCATACCCGCTTGCATCGCACATTATTTCGAAAGAAAGTGCCCAATCAAGTGCAATTAACACGAGTGCAGTAATCAGTGCATTCTTCAATACTCTGAATGCGTTGAGGCAGTTGTTATTAAAATCAATTTTTCTATCAACCTCCAATAACTCACTCAGTGGTGTACTATTTTCGAAAAATCTTTGACAAAGTGTCTGTAGAATCCAGTGTGCCCCAAGAAACTTCGTACAGCCTTCAAGCTTGTTGGAGGTGGAAGTTTTTCAATTTCTTCGGTTTTTGCTTTATCCACCTCCAACCCATCCCGGGAAACCTTGTACCCCAACATTATGCCCTCATTTACCATGAAATGGAATTTTTCCCAGTTAAGCACCAGATTTGTCTTTTCGCATCTCTTCAGTATCTTCTCCAAGTTGGCTAAACAGACTTTATAAGTGTTTCCATAAATAGAGAAGTCATCCATAAAGATTTTGACAGAGTTCTCAAGATAGTCTGAAAAGATGGTCATTATGCACCTTTGGAACATGCTCGGCGCATTGCAGAGGCCAAACGGCATGCAGCGAAAAGCAAAGGTCCCATATGGGTAGGTGAATGTGGTCTTGTCCTAGTCTTCTGGAGCTATCATAATCTGGGTGTACCCGGCATAACAATTCAGAAAGCAGTAAAAGTCATTTCCAGTTAGACGGTCTAGCATTTGATCAATGAACAGCAGGGGGAAATGATCTTTCTTTGTGGCCGCATTCAGCTTGCGGTAGTCCATGCAAATGTGTCATCTAGTGACGGTTCTTTGCGGTATTAATTCATTGTTTTCTTTCGAGACTACCGTCATGCCACCCTTTTTTGGCACACTGCACGGGGCTAACCCACGTGTTATCTGCTATAGGATAAATAATGCCTGCATCTAACCATTTTATGATCTCTTTTTTAACGACCTCTTTCATCGCAGGGTTGAGCCTGCACTGATGTTCGATCGTTGCCTTATGGTCTTCTTCGAGACGAATGCGGTGCATACAATACGCTGGGCTAATTCCTCTAATGTCAGCGAACGTCCAGCCAATTGCTCACACGTGTTTCCTCATAATGCTCATCAACGCATTCTCCTGGTCTTTGTTAATCTCAGAGGAAATAATAACTGTAGCTTCTCGTTCTACCCCAAAAAACGTGTACTTTAAATGACTCGGCAGGGTCTTTAATTCTAATGTTGGTGGTTCTACTAAGGATGGTTGCGTTGTTTTTCTTTCTTCTTTTTCTATTCGCTCTTCTTCTTGGTTTGCGATCATTTCTTCTTCCTTGCTTGTTTTTGTTATGATCGCATTACCGACAGCAATGGATGCGTTTTGCATCCTCTTCTTCATTCTCTTCGTCAAACTTTTCTTCTTCAATCAAATTCTGGTCATCGTCTGAGTCATGCAGGTCTTCTTCGTCAGGAAACTTCATGGCATGGATTATGTTGAACTTGAGCTTCTGTTCATTGATGCTCAAAGTGATCTCCCTTTATGCACATCAATCTGGGTACGACCTATTGATAAAAATGGTCGCCCTAGAATGATGGGTACATCTTTGTCGGCCTCGTAATCCAAGATGATGAAGTTGGCTGGTAGGATAAATTTGTCAATGGTGATCAGCACGTCCTTCACCCTTTCCTCTGGATACACCAGAGATCTATCGACCAGTTGGAGAGTCACAGTTGTGGGCATAAGCTGCCCCACATTCAGCTGCTTAAAGATTGACAGAGACATCAAATTGATGTTGGCTCCAAGATCACACAAGACTTGCCCAATGTACAATCCTCCTATGGAGCAGGGTATGGTAAAGCTCCCAGGATCACTCATCTTTGGTGGAATTATTGATTTTGAACTCTGTGTTAATGCCTCCGTGGCACTTACCAGCTCCCTTCTTCTTGGTTACCATATCCTTCAGAAACTTTGCATAGGCAGGCATTTCCTCAATCACTTCACTGAATGGAATATTAATATGTAATTGTTTTAACATAGACAGAAAGCGTTGGTACTGTACCTCTTCATTCTTTTTCTTTCTAAGTCTCAATGGGAAAGGTGGTAACTGCACTCTCACGATCCCCTTCTCTATGTACTTTGAGGTCGATGCAACTTCCGACTCTATTGTTTCTTTTTCTCACTCTTCTTCTTGCGTCACTACAATTTCAGGTTCCGCCGCAATGGGAGCAATCCGGCTCGGCTCCTTTCTTTCTCCCTCCACAGTTTTTCCACTTCGCAATGTCATAATCTGACATTGCTCTTTACCTGATCCCCCCGGGTTGCGTGGGAGTTCTGTTGAACTCAACAGAGCTCCTTGCGGTCTGCTCTTTAGCTCACTTGCAATCTGGCCCATTTGTAATTCTAGATTGCATATGGATGTAGCCTGACTTTGAAGCACCGTTTTGTTTTTCTCTATATATTACTTCAATAGGATTTGCATGGAGAAAGATTATGGCGGTTGTGAGCTACTTGCTTGATTTCTTGTCTGACCGTTATTGCGCGAGAAGAATCCAGGTGGCCCTTCTTTCTGCGCTACAGGTTGGAAATTTTGCTATTGATTCTTCCATGTAAAATTGGGATGGTTTCTACACCCGGGGTTGTAGGTATTCAAAAAGGGATTATTTTTCACAAAGTAAATAGACTGTGAATTATGTGGGCATTCTTCCATTGTGTGCCCATCACCACAAGTCGCACACCTTGCGGTGTTTTAACTAATTGCGTTGATTTGCCATTTTGCGGTATTGGGTTGCTGATTGCAATTCCCTAAATTAAGTTCATCATTGTGGTCATCTGATTCTATAGTGAATTAATAGCACCATTACTTGCATCATTATCCTTAATTCTCAGTCTCTAATCACTCCCCCTCCAATCTTCGTGGTTCTTAGAAATGCGATCCAAGATATTCTTAGCCTCATCATACGTTTTATCAAGCAGACCACAAGCGGCTGCCGCATTGCAATGGTCTAGGAAGCGGGATTCAGACCATGATAAAAGATTTCCATCTGAAGGTAGTCTGGCAAACCATTGTGTGGACAATCTCTGACCAACCTCTTAAACCTCGCCCAGGCATCGCTGAGCGATTCGTCCATGTCTTATTCAAAATTTGTAATTAGTTTCCTTCGTCTGGCATTCTCAGTAGGTGGAAAATATTTCTTCATAAATTTCTCCACGACCTGTTCCCATGAAGTGATCTCACCCGGCTCGAGAGAATATGCCTATTTCCTTGCCTGATCACAAAGAGAAAATGGGAACAAAGTTAGTCGAACTTCTTCGGCAGAGATGTTCGGAACACAAAAGTATTGCAAATTCTCGAATAAGCTATACGTAGGTGGGGCATGCGGGTCCTCGCCACGTCGGCCACGCGAATTGTCCTACAGTCTGGATTATCTGCAACATCACCGGTTTCATTTCGAATCTGCTTCCATCAAGGGTAGGCTTCATGATTCTTGGAGAGAAATCATGGAGGTTTCGTGATGCATAGTCCCTAATGGGTCTATTGCGATCGTTTGCCAGCAGGATTGGATTCGCCATGATGTTGTTTTCGTTTGGTGCTCTGTTTCCAAGCTACTCTGCCATCTCTTCTTTATCTGGCTGTTGTTGTTGGCGGTCTCTTAATCTCCATCTGAATGTCCTCTCAATTTCTGAGTCGTAATTCGCCAGAGATTGAGAATCTACAAAGAAGTCAGAAAAATTACCGTTAGCATACTATTTTGTCGAAGTCCCCGGCAATGGCGCCAAAAACTTGATGCGTTATTTTATGAAGTAGAAATGTGGATGAAATGCGATGGTGAAATTGCGTTGAGCACTCAAATTTCCTCAGTAGAATCCAAGTGTAAACTCTACTGAGTTTCCTGGTAAGTCCAGGGTCGAACTTAGGGACTTGTGAAAACAGATTGTGGTGGTAATTTTTAGAAAACTTTGCGGTAACCGGTAACTCAATTACTTATTGGTTTGTTGTTGATTGCGTTAATGAAAAATAAACAAATGCAGCGGATTTGAGAAAATTCGGATTGCCTGATAGATGCACTGTGTATGCGAATGAACAGGTTGAGAAGGTCTTTAGCTAGCGTTACTTGGGAATGCGTCAGACTATGCGATCATGCTACAACCATGCACAGCAAGTCATTTTCCAATGCAAATGCGATGCTCCTAAGTCTAGGACGTATGTGGTAAATGCAAAAGTGTCCATAGAGCTTATTTCTAAGTCTCTACTCTTGTTCTATGCAATGATGCAAGATGCATAAAGGCAACGTGATCGCACACAATCATATCCTATCTTTAGGATGCATGCGATGCGTTAATAGCAAACAGTGCTTATCCCTAAGCTCCTATCTCTTGATTATGCATTCTAATCTGACTCTCCCGAGCCTAGATTCTAACCTAACTTTCCCAAGCCTAGATCCTGTCCTTAGACTACCCTCCCCAGTATCTCTAATGGACGAATCAAGCATACATAATACAAGATAATCGCATAGCATGAAGATTCCCAGTTGTGCTAGCTAAATGCTTCTCAACCCATTCAACAGATTTAGCTACTCATGTATAAATAACAGAGAGTGAACAGATATAGAGAAGGAAATTCAGTTTTTATAAATGAGTTTGAGTACAAAATAACAATGGAAGAGAAAGGTAGGTAGCCTAGTAGCAATTCCTTGGTGACTGAGGCTTTTACACTGTCAATCTCTATTTGGTTCAAAAGATATTCTTGCTTCTGTAGGCATCGACTCTCTCTCTATTCTTGAAGCTTCCAGTGCTCTCCTAAGGCACCACCCAGTTGTGCCAGCAGCCAACTCTGGCGTGTCAGCTTAGGAAAAGCTTACCAGAATGATCTGTCGACACAACCTTCTTCTCTCGCGTCTGCCTCAAAGTAAAAGAAAATCTAAGAACAAGGCTAAGCTATGAATAGAACTTTGAACTCTAAAAACAGCTGAACCTCTTTTCTGAAGGATGCCTTTGGTATTTATAGAACTTCCAGGGTGAAAGGCGGTTTCTCTCTCATGATTGCACAAATGGGACGACTTTAATTCCTGACTGATGCGCCGAATATTTGTCACCGAAAAACTGAATGTACTTGTTATCGTTAGCGGCTGTCAACTTAATTCGGATTTGACTGTCATCAGCTTTATGTCCCATCGTGATTAATTATGCCTTTCACCTAGATGCGCCTACCATGTTGCATCGACCAAGTTGCGACAATCCTTCTTGAGCAAATGTTTGCGAACAAAATCACCACAAAGCCTTGAGGTAATGCTGCGCTTGACCAATGATTTTCTATGATCGCAATTTTCGACATTTTTTGCATAAAAATACAAAAATCAACTGTTCCCATGCGATGAATGCATGGGACCGCAATATTATGAATTTGACGCTTTTTGGAAGCAATTTAACATGTTTTATAAATGCAAGCCAGCATTGTTTAAGAACTTAGCACTATGATAACATGCAATTCTGCCTGTTATCACACCCCCAAATTTAAACAATGCTTGTCCTCAAGCATAAGCTAAAGATTTGCTTTAGCAAGTCGACCGCAATGTTCTTTTCCTATATTTCTCAAGGATACTTCGTTCAAATCCTATATACCAAAATTTCCTTAGGTCTTGTTCAAGTCTCCTCTTAAAATATTTCTAAGACCTAGGGACCACAAGCTTAACCTTCAAAAAGACTTTACTAACTTCCGGGACATCCCATGATTTATTTCAAAAACAAAATTCCACCGAGGTGTCAAATGATTTTATCCTTGCATATTTCTTGACTTTATTATTTTTTTCTGACTTTGCGCTGATCCAAGTGCCTTGCCTTCGTTTTGGCTTGCCCCCACGTGTGTCATGCGGACATCCAACTACGAAGAATGCACTCTTTCTTAGACTAAACTCATACCTACTTGACAGCAGAGTTGCGGTCATTTATTTATGGGTTGATCATGGTGACTTACTTTCGTTTTGGCTTGCCTCTACGTGTGTCATGCGGACATCCAACTATGGGTAAGTGCCTTTCACAACTTAACTCTTATCAACATGGGTTTCCCATTGTTGACAGTGGAGATGTTATTCTCAAATTTTCTTTCTTTTCTTTTCTTTTTTTTTTTCAAAATAGCAAGGTCGAAAATAAATACCTCACCCCAAATTTAAAAAGCGGCACTGTCCTCATTGCCAAAAGATTGAAAGAAGTCATGAGATGTTCTTAGAAAGCTTCGTGAAGAGAGTTTGAAAGAAAGCTAGTAGACCCCTAACTTCTAGAAATATTTCATGAGGTAACTATCTTAAAATTAAGTTGACTCTAGTATATACAAAAGAAATAGAAGCATGTTTTTCATCATTGAAATCATAATTGACAAAGAGACAGTATGCGGTAACCCACTAAATTTATCCATGTCGAATGATTGCGGTAATCAAAAAGGATGCAGTGATAAAACTTTTAAAACTAAAATGTGATGCGATAGTGCAAAATTTGAAATAGAGATAAGGAAGAATACACCCCTAAATTTGCGCTGTCACCCGAATTATGTATTGATGTATCCTTCTTTGCGGCGATCTATCTTCTTTAGATTGCGGTGATGGAATAAGATAAATTGCTTCTTCGTGTAACACCACCGCAATCTTATACCTCAATCATTG
>NC_052349.1:75724597-75846693 GCF_009727055.1 Benincasa hispida
TGTGGAATGGTCAATAGTGTTGTGACTTGTCACAGATGATCTGATCCTGATCATTCGTGTTGGGGACATGCGAGCGGGGGCATCCTATACAAAGAGTTTGTATAAGACCTGATCCACCAAGTATGTAACATTACCCATCGTTATATAACACCATTTCATGACAGAGACTCACTTCACTAGGATGACCATAGGTAACATGACCTCAATCCTGAGTGAGTTGGAACTCCTGCCATTGAGAGCGGTCCTTTGATTTGTACGGTGTGAGTGGCTAGGTAGCCGACTCAAACCTACCATTTTAGGGATTCATCTGATTTAAGAGCTGGGAACTCAGCTACACAAGATGGAATTCACTCTTTCCCCGAGGCAGAGGTAAGTGGATAGATAATCCCTTAAGAGCTGATTCCAGGGCTTGAACGATGTGGTACCACACACATTCTCTTAGTCCGAGAGGTGTTCACACATAAGTTGGACTATGTTGTATTGTTCATTAGAGGAATCAGTGGTACTTAACGAAGTGAGATGTATCGACAGGGGCAAATTGGTATTTGGCCAAGTTGTACTTACGAGCATTCTGTGAAGGGTCATCGTACTCATGATTGGTTATATCTGATGGACACAGAAATATATCGGTAGTAAGAAGAGTTCAGCTGTTGGTCTTTAGTGGAATGCATGACAATTAACGAATGTGGATCTTGTGGCTAAAGAGTTTAGTCAGCTATTCACGGATCGTTGGAGCTTCGAGCCACAGATCCATTAGGTCCCCTGGGTAGCTTGGATAAAGTCGAGAACCAGTGTTTGGGTTAATTTGAAATGTTCAAATTGACAAAGAGAAGTTGATTATATATGATATAATGGGATTGGGAATTATATATGAATAATTGGCCTAAATATATGAGATACATTATTTTGGAAGAAATTAGATATAAATATGATTTATCAAGTAGAGGAGAAAATACTATAGTAGATATTGTGATATCAAACTATATGTTAAAAATATAATATGATTATATTTATATTAATTAATTAATTGGTTAATTATATGATAATTAAGTCAAAAAAATCACGTTCGGACGTGGGTTAGTGGGCAGCGTCGGTTATTGTAATCGATGAATTAAAATGAAAATAGTTTTCATTTTGATCGTACGTCTAAAAGAAATTAGAGAGATCGCACTTGGTGAATCGTAACGATCTCTTAAGTTTTTTCGAGAGCCTATACGATAGTCGCTCTTCGTGTAGATGATCACCTACCTCGCACCTAAACGATCGCACACTAGTTCCTACACGATCGCATAGCTTCTCTAAATGATCGTAGTGTGTGTCGAGTTTGCTAAACAATCGTATACCATTTCCAAAATGATCGTTCAGTAAAACCTACACAATCGTGTAGTGTCTCCTAAACGATAAGCATAGTGCTATGCAATAGCGCCTTTTTCCCTCCCACTTGCTTATCGCCTATACGATCCATGCTTTCTTCTTCCTCTACCAAATTCACCAAAGATCACGCTTTGGGTTCTCACTCCGAGAATACCCGGGGCTCTTTTCTGGTGGTGTTGTCCCCGCGGCGTTCGTGTTCGTGTTGCTGTAGTTGATGATTCTGCTGGACGTTGGTAGATCGCGTGGAAGTTTCCACTGCGTTGAGTTCCGAAGATTGAAGATTGTCTTCAACTGGTATGGCACTCTCTCCCTTGTTAATCTTGTTCATAGCATGTCGTTAATTAAGATTTGTTTGCATAACTGTACAGTTGAATATATATTGTTGAATTTCGATCACTGTGAGATTGAAACGATCCGACCACGCTCATGGAACTCTTCGGTAAGAGATCCTTCAGCGACAACCCTTCACAGCTCGCCCATAAGTACAGCTGGACCAATTTACTATTTTGCCCCTATAGTTATATCTAATTCCTTAAGTACCACTAATCCCTCTCACCTATGGTCGTTTAGGTGAGATGTAAGTCTCAAGTATCAACGACATTATATAAAGAGACTAGTCATCTCGTGGTTCGATTTTATACAAACTCTTTATATAAGACACCTCGCTCGCATGTCTCCACATGAATGGTCAGGATCAACCATCTGTAGTAGTTCACAACACTTGTAAACCTCTATAAAGCGGTTCGTATCTGTAGTGTCACCAAGATCAGGTATCTCTCCTTAATCCTTATACTACAGACCTTTTTAGGTTATCAATATTTAATAGCATTAACCCACAAACTAATAAACTAACATCGAAGGTTATCATTTATAGCTTAAACATGTATGTAGAGACATACAAGTGAATCATGTTTAAGTGATAACCTAAATAGTCTGTAGAAGATGGATAAGGTTGGGTACCTTATCATGGTGACACTACGAATATCGCCCGCTTTGTAGATGTTACAATTGGTGTAGATGATCTGATCCTGATAATTCATGTAGAGACATGTGAGCAAGGATATTCTATACAAAAGAGTTTGTATAAGACTGGACCATGAAATGACTAGTCTCATTATATAACACCATTTCTAATATAAACTTACATTTCAACAAGATGACCATAGGTGATATGACCTAAATCCTGAGTGAGTTGTGAGCTTCTGCCTATAAAGGCGATCCTTTGATTTGTATGGGTGAGAGTGGTCAGATCGCCGACTCAATAAGTCTACCATTTTGAGGATTCATCTGATTAGGGAGATGGGAACACAGCTACACAAGATGGAATTCACTCATTCTCTAACGTCTGGGTAAGTAGATAAATTACTCCCTTAAGGGCTAATTCTGAAGCTTGAACATCGCCACACCCTCTCTTGGCCCGAAAGGAGTTTGGTCATAGTTGGACTATGACTTATTGTTCATTAGAAGGATCAGTGGTACTTAAAGAGTTAGATGTAACTACAAGAGCAAAACGATAATTTTGGCCTAACTGTACTTACGAAGAATTTGTGAATAGTAATCGCACCGTTGATTATTTATATCTAATGGACACAGAAATATATCTATAGTGCGAAGAGTACCGCTGTTGAACTTTAGTGGAGTGACCGGTAGTTAATGGATGTTGGGTAATTTAATTAAAAAGTTTAATTAATTATCCAAGTACCATTGAAGCTTTAATCTACAGGTCCGTAAGGTCCCCTCTGTAGCTCAACAAAAATTATTGAGAATTAATTTTGGATTAATTTGAATTGTTCAAATTAGTTGAGGGAATTAATTATATGTGATATAATTAAATAATTATATATGTGATATAATTAATATAATGTATTTGATACATTATAATATAAAGTTTATTTGAGATGAAATAAATATTTGAATATGATTCAAATATTAATTATATGGATTGGATTCATATAATTAATTTTAGTATAAATATGATTTATATTAAATACCACAAATTAATGAGAGAATTAAAAATTATAGGTTATATTGTATTTGATACAATATAAAAACTATAGGCTATATATTATATTTGATATAACATATAGTTATATATATAATAAGTTAGTTATTATTTATATTTGTTTTAAATTTAAATTTCAAATTCCTCCCCTTAATTCTCTCAATTAATGTAGAAGTGGCAAGTTTGTTTACGTAGAATGTTTTTTTTTTTTTTTTCAGTTTATTGATCTTCTTCTTCACAGACTTCTCCTAACCCAAGAAAAACTCTCTCTGGAATTTTTCCCTGAATTCTATCTTCCTCTTTCAAATATTGACGATAACGGAGAACGAAGCACGTGTAGAATATGTATGTGAACTAACCTATAAAGCAAACGGGAATCCTTACAGACTATATGTAACTAACGTCTTGGATTCTGCTCGATCGATAGCACCAGTGAGAGCTCTCTTAAGACTATTAATTGTCTTCTCGAAAATCACACTACTCAAGTCGTAGTTGCAAAAAATCTCCCAAACATCCATAATACCAAGGATGATATAGTCAAACACCAGCTTCTTCTCTCTTCCCATCATGACTAACTCTATGAAATAGGCAAGTGCCAGTTTCACCGAATTCTCATCACTTCTAAAGTTCATAGCAAGAAAATGTTCCTCAGCTTGAGTTTATTTCAGTCTAAGCCTATCGTTGAAGTATAGGTGTCTAAGTCTAGTAGGGTTAGGATTATTCTGCACCACTCGCATCAGTACCCTAAACCCAATGATGAGGTCAAACTCATCCTTACCAAATGACACCCTGGACCCAAACAGATTAAAGGAATTACGTTCAGTCTATCATCCACAACCTCCCTGAGAACTAGGTGATGTATCAGTTGTCCATTGAGGAAGAGAGTACTATCTAACGAGACAAACGAGATAGTCTATCATTTGTCTCTCGTAAAGTTGAGTTGATTTCTGTCTTTTGTCTTATGATATAACTTCACAAGACAAACTTACAACATTACGAGACAAACGACATAAAGCTTTCAAGCTATTTTAAGAACTTCCCACTATTGCGAATACTTCATGAGACAAATATTCACAACAGCTTCACGAGATATTTGTCTCAGAAGTTCAATACACTCAAAAAATGTGAAATCAAACCCAGACAAATATTTACCCCCTTACCCCACATATTCTACAGGTTCTTTTAAATTTGTTAAAGTTCAAAGGATGAAATGGCTAATATGTCGTTGATAAAAAAGGATTTCAGGTTTTTTCACTACACATCTATACCAGAAATCACACAGAATCCCCCTATAAACAATAGAATCGATTAATCATTTAGAAAGAAAGAAAATGGAAAAGGTACTTATGTACCTTTTTCAAAATCCGAATCGAGTGAAGGGAAAACGGAAGATGTCCAACTACCACGAGAAATGGGTCTTTTTTATAGAGGTAGTGGAATCTTTGCGAGAAGAGAGTCCAACAATGGTTGAAAACTCAACGAGAAGAAGAAGAAGTAGAAAACCCTAACTTCCACGGGAAGTTGAAGTCTTTACGATAAGATTTGTCCTTTTGAATTCAATTGAGGGGCAAAATTGTATTTTTACGTGATGGGTCTCTCCATTTAAGTCTAAAAAATTGGAAAAGAGGTTTAAAAAAAGTTGATTTTAAAAATGAGGCTACTTTTGAATGGAAAACAAAAAACAAAAAAACAAAACAAAACTTTTTGGGTCAAAACCATCAATTTTCCTCAATCATGATCTAAATTATTCTTTTAAAACAACCATTATTTTAGTATTTTTAAAACCACTTTGAAGTTGGACTAGAGAACCAAGGACATTTTTTTAATCAATATATGTAGTTTTTATATCTTATTATTAATATATAGGGGAAAATACTTTTTTGGTCTCTAGGTTTTGGGTCTAGTTTTTATTTAATCTCTAGGTTTTAAAATATTACACATTTAGTCCTTAAGTTTTGAGTTTGGTTTTAATTTAGTCCTTAGGCCTCAAAATGCTACAATTTTACCCTTGACATTTGAATTTTGCTTCAATTTGATCCCTATATTTCAAAATTTACACTTTTAACCTCAATTTTTCACTAAATACTCATTTTTCATCTTTCGGAGTTAATTTATGTTAATAAATTAAAAATCATTAAAAGAATTATAATTAATTAAGTTTCAATATTTTTATCACTTTTAAAATTTAATTTAAAATTTTACTTCTAATTATTTTTAATTAATTAATAGAAATTAACGTCAATGATTGAAAATAAGTATTTAATGAAAATTTGAGGTTAAAAATGTAAAATCTTGAAATCTATGGACCAAATTGAAAGAAAATTCAAATTTCAATAGTAAAATTGTAATATTTTGAAAATTATAGACTAAATTAAAACAAAACTCAAAACTTAAAGACTAAATGTATAACATCTTAAAAGTTTGGGGCCAAATAGAAACTAAAGCCAAAACCTATGGACCAAAAAGATATTACTCCTTAATATATATTATTTTAAAAACTTATTTATAAACACAAAGCAGCCAAAAGTGTTAGTGCACGAGTTCGAACTCCGTGGAGCGGATATTTTGGTTCTTTTCCTACCTTTTTCATTTTTTGTTTAATTTTTTCTCTCTCGACCTTTTCATCCCATGTTTGTTTGTTTTCCTAGTTGCACAAGTTTTTATTTCTTTCTTTTTTTACAAATATATATTTATATATATATATAATATATATTTTTTAAAGAAATAGAATATCGATAAGTTTATAGAAAATTAATCGAAATATTCTTACTTTATTTAAAAAAAACTAAAACCAAGCAAATATTAATCATTTAAAATAAAATAACTTCCATTCTAAAAAATTATAATTGACGTACTAAATCATTTTATAATTTAATAATTAACTTTGCTTAGTTCAAGATGGGTGGGGATTAAAAAAATTGAGAACTTTATTTAGTTGATGATACTATGTTAGTTGAATTGTAATTACTTTTGCTACTTATAGTTTTTTAAGAGAAAGCAAGAAATCGCAATATAATAATCTATTTATTTAAAAAATTGGAGTAATACAATATATATCTAAATTTTTATTTATTCTGTGCTAAAAGAATTGATTTCATTGTTTCTTATGTGGAAAAAAAGCCGCCCTTAGTATACATAAATAAAGAAAGAGTCAATAATAGTTGAAAATCTAAAGTATCTATTGGTTAATTCTACTTATTAAGTTGAGTAGATCCCAATATACTTTGATAAACATATTAGCCATGTTGCCAACAAAATGGCAATCCATCACTATGTGTTTGATAAGCTCACGAAAAGACGAGTTTTAGGCTATAGAGATAGCTACTTGGTTATCACAAAAAACAACAAATAGAATACAGAGATCATCAAGAAGTTGAGTAAAGCATATTGAATTAGGGGTGAGCATTGGTCTGTCGGAATCAGTTTTTCGACCAAATTGCCATCGAACCTACTGTGGTCGGTGTTGGATTTTATGTCCTAAAAACTCACAGTTTGTAAAATAATAAATATTTTCTATTATCAATATACTTCTTATTGATCTCATAAAATTGTATAAGTTGTAGATCCAATAAACTAAGACCCATGACTATTGTATGAGTATTTGAACTTTATGTGGAGATATAAGAGTGGATCGGGTTCGAGTAAATAGTCAAAATGATCTATGGCGCATGAATAAGGTTGGGTACCTTATTCTAGTAACACCATTGGATGCGGCCTACTCTGTAATTGTTACAAAGAGTTGTAAAGTGCTACATACGATGTGATCCTAATTCTTACATGTTATGACATGAGGAGTGGGGGCGTCCTATGCAATGAGTTTGCATAAGATTAAGACCAAGAAATAAGTCACTCTTACTTTATAACGTTGTTTACTGTTTAAGACTAACTATTTCACCTATATGACCTAGGTAACTCGATCTTAATCCTGAGCTAACTATGAACTTCTGTTTATTCGGGATTGCCCTTAGATTTGCATAATTGAGGGTTGGCTCAACAGCATGGGCTCAATAAGACTCCCATTTCAGGGGTAAGACCGAATAGATAGCTGGGGACATAAGGTGCAAGACAAAGTTCACACCTACCCGATTTAGGGATAGGAGAAAGATTGTTCTCTTAAATACTGAATCCAGGTCTTGAACAAAAGGCCCCACCCTCTTACTAGGCTGAAAGAGTTTGGTTTAGTGATTGGATCACAAACCAGTTGTTCATTAGAGGATCAGTAGGGACTTGAGAAATAAGACTTAATCTCGGGGGTAAAACAGATATTTGAACCAGCCGTTATTACAAATAACCTGTGAACGGTCGACTTGCTAATTGTGGTTAAATCATGTGGACATAATATATCTACAGTGAGAGGAGTGCAACTATGGGGTTTAATGGAATGACCCATTAGTTAACGAATGGGGATTAATTTGGTCTAATGAGTTTAGCCAATTAATCTCGGATCGTTGGAACCCATGATCTATACATCCACGAGGTCCCTCTACTAGCTCGTAACGGACTAGCTCTTGAATAGCGTGATAAGTTAATTTAAAACGTTCAAATTAGAATTAAGGGATTTAGTAATTATATGAGATATAATTATATGTTTAATTTTAGAATTAAACAGAATATGAGAATTTATATATTTAAATATGATTTAAATATATAAAGATGGATATGTGTTAAAATTAATTTAATATTTGATATTAAATTAATTAAGTTTTATTTAATAATTAATTTATGAAATTAATTAAATTTTTATTTTTAGATAAAATTGGAAAATTGGAAAACACAAAAAACACACAAAATAGAAAAAAGAGTTTCCATTATCCATCATCAAAGTAGCTCACACATGAAGCATTATCATTGTCTTGTCTTCTCCAAGCATGAGTTGCAACTCATGCAACTCTTCTCTTTGCATGTTGATTTTCAATATAATGAAGAGATTGGAGTGAAAATCGGGCATGCAATCTATAGAGATTTGGAGAGAAAAACTAGTTTGAAGAAAGAGTTCTTCAAGCTGTTTTCTGCAGTGAGCTTTTCTCCTTCTACCCTTGATTCAAGCTTGTTTTGAGTCCCCACAACTCAATCTAGAGCACCAAGAGAATAGTTGGGAGAGATCTTGAGTGGCTCCTACAACAAGATTTGGAGAAGATAACAACTGGGAAGGAGCTTTGAAGAAGTTCTACAAGAGGTATGTCTTGAAACTCACTTTTTTCTACAAAAGCATGCTTTATATATTGCCAAAATTAGTGAATTTGACTGCTTAGATAATCCTTGTGCTTCCGCTGCTATTGATACAATCCTACAGTTGGTTTAATAAAAATGTTCGAATGGACCTCGACCGTCGAGGAGTAAAAGTTGTTCGATTTTATTCTTTAAATTTCTTCTTGAAATTTGTAGATTTGGAATTTTCCCAAACCGACACCTACTGACAACTCTCTTTCTCTAACCGACCGACTTCGATTTGGTCGATCGATTCAATTTTTTGGTCTATCATTCTCAACCCTAATTATTGATTGTTCACTAATGATAGTAACAATAAAGTTTGATATTCGATCTAAGAGAAGAAACTACCGATAGATAGTTGGTTGTTTCTTAGATTTCCAAGAACTTAACTAAAGAATCCCGGCAATAGGATACAAAATCAGGTGATGAACTGACGTGTGAACTCCAACTAACATCAACAAAAGTTTGAAGTTGAAGTGAAGAGGAAGCTTTGGGTAAGATTCCTTGTTCAAATGTACCCTAAAGATATCGTAAAGTAAGTGATGAACCGCAACCATGTGGACCAAACAATAATGCTTTTGTATGAACTGACTAAGGCGATGAATTGGGAAGAAAATATCCTTAACAGAATCAATTTCAACTTGGTTAACCATTGTTATCCCCCAGGCTATAAAGCCTATGCCAAATCCACAACCTCAATTTGCATTTTTATGCTAGCCTTAGTGTTGGACGCAGTATGCTCAATTGATGGGGCTGCTCCAATATCTCTCATCTACCAAAAGCTGATTTTGAAAGCATACCGTAACAGGCATAATAACTCTAGCTACCCACGTCATAAATGAAAGAAGGATTATCTAACACAGATGGTCACAAGTCACACACAATGTTACAACAAGGACTAATAACAAGGAATACAACAAATGGCAAATATAGTAAAAAAAAGATACAAGATTTGGTAAACCCAGTTCGATGTAATATCATCTATGTGTCGAAGAAAAGATAATTTCACTAATATAAAATTAAGCAATTTATCTATAGTGACAAGACAAAGAATCTAAATTTAGTGAATAATAACTTAGAGGTTCTTCCTAAAATATTGATCTTTCTTTATGAAGTACTCTTCACTTGAAAATTTTGGATTCCCTCTAGGTTTGGTAATCTTTTTCACAAATGAATGATCCACTTAAATATAGTCTAGAGAATAACTCTTTTGACTAACACAAACACAAGCCTCTCAAAGACTTGAAGATGCATGAACGGAAACAGTTTCTTCTATGCATACCCATGTCGAGTGCCAGAACTCTCCCATCCACTAAAGCTCGCTCTAAACTAATGAATCCAATATTTTACAAAACCTGCAACCCTAACGTAATAAGCACAAACTCTTTATACTCGCAACTTTAGGAAATGGTAGATAAGGACCGAGTACAGCTGGCACCCAGGGAAGGAAAGAATTCATAAAAATATGGCTCACAAACAAAACTTTACCAGGAAAGTATTTCCATACATAAATCACTATGTGGGACATTTTACGTAACATCACAGAAGATAAGATGAAACACACGTGGTCACCAATATCCAAGCTTGTAAAATTAAAAAATCAAAACCGCTATCATATACTATAAACGCAATGCTCGCTTTTAACTTAAATATATATATATACATTTATACAAACTTTTGTCATGTAAATTTATGAATCAGAAATATTGCCGAAGTTGTATTATCCCGTGTAGAAGCCCTATGATGACCGATTCCATAACGTTGATTTGAGACCACATGAAGGACCTTTTCTGCAGTTTGCAACCATCAAATCCTAATTTCTAGATAGGATAAGTAAAAATGTTTGGATGATTAGGTTGTTCGGGGTTCGGGGTCATGAATGTAACAATTTTCTTAATTTGAGATTAACTCTAGTTGCTTTAGAAATTTTGGTTTTTACATTTTTGGAAAAAAATTGGGATATAAAATTTAAAACGTTAGGATTTATGTTCTAAATCTTGTAATCTGTGTAAATTTATACATAAATTATTAATAAATAACTCAAGTGTTTATTTAATGAATAAAGTATTCTATTTTTTGCATAATTCAAAATCCAATAAACTAAGATTTGAAGTTATTTAATGTAGCTTGAACAGTATGTAATTGACATATAAATACAACTGGCTCGTGTTCAAGAAATAACTTGAAAAGTCTATAGTAACATTATGGATACGACCCACTTTATAAATGTTACAACAGTTGTAAATGTTACAAACGATTTGATCCAAAGCGTTCATGTGATGACATACAAGTGGGGTTATCTTATACAGTGAGTCTGTATAAGACCAAATCACGAAATATAATCTTTCATTATAACACTATTAATTGAAGAGATTTATATATTTCAAATGATAATCATGTAACTCGATCTCAATCTTGAGTGAGTTATAAACTTCTACTTATAAGGTCGTTCTTTGATTTGTATAGGTAAGAGTGGTTTTAGCTGTCGACTCAAATTTTGGGAATGATATCAATTGAGGAGCTGAGAACATAGTTTCATGAGATGGAATTCACTTCTTTCCGACTTTGGAGAAAGTAGACAGATTGTACACTTAAGTGTTGATTCCAAAATTTGAATAATGAGGCATCACCTTCTCATTGGCCTGAGAGGGACTTTGTTTATGTTTGGACTATAAACAAAATTGTTCATTAAAGAATCAATGGTACTTAAGGTATACGAGGTAACTATTGTTGAAGTTAGCATGCAATTAGCATAAGCAAACGGAATCTTTAAGCATTCTAATTTATCAATTTTAGCGACTAAGAAAGCATGTTCATAATAAAAAAAAAAATAGGGTTTTGAGAAATTACCTTTGAAGACCTTTTTCAATCCACGAATTCAACTCCAATCTTCATTCCAAAAGGATATAGACCACTACTTGATTTTTTCTACTATTCTCTTGGACCTTAAATTGAATTGTGAGATTGAAAATGAGCTGAAATTTGAGGGGATTTTTTTAGAGAAAAAACCGGTTTTTGGTGTCTAGTATTGAAGAACCCTTTCTTCAATTGATTTTCAGTAGAAATTCAGAATGCATGCACCACTTCTCAGCTGAAAAAACACTCAGTTTTCATTCAAATCTTTCATGCAATCTAATTTCATAATATATTGACACCAAGTAGCTCAATCAATAGTGGAATTGTGAGTGAAAAGAGTTGGAAAAACCAACTTCCTACTTTTCAATTTTAATATCAAAAAATCAATTTTATTTAATTTAAATTTCAGAAAATTAAATTAAGACAAAAATTGAATTTGATATAAAATTCAAATTTCTAATGTTAAATAAAATTAATTAAATAATTTAATATCCAATATTAAATTATTTACACCACTAATTCCACAAACATGAATCTCCATTCATGTAATTTTAATATCTAAATTATATTTAAATATTATCCGATTCTCCAATTTTGTTTAATTTGTTAATTAAAAGTGTAATTATATCGTATATAATTACTGATTCCGTCAATTCGAATTTGACCACTTTAAATTTACACATCATTCTATTCTAAGGTTGAATCCGTTTGTGAGTTAATAAGAGGACCTAATGGACCTACAAATTATGAGCTCCAACAATCCGAGATTAATTAACTAAACTCTTTAAACAAACAGAATTAATCAACATTCATTAACTATCGAGTCACTCTACTAAAGCCCAGTAATTGCACTCCCCTCACTGTAGATATATTTCTGTCCACTTGATTTAACTATAATCAGTGAGTCGACGTACAGGTTGTTCGTAATAACGATTGGGTCAAATGATGTTTTACCCCCGAATTACATCTTGCTCCTTAAGTCCCATTGATCCTTTAATGAATAATTGGTTTTTCATCCAATCACTAAACTGAGCCCTTCTTGGGCCAATGAGAGGGTGGGGCCCCTTGTTCAAGACTTGGAATCGGTAGTTAAGAGAACAATCTCTCTACTAACCCTAAAAATGTATAGGAGTGAATTCTGTCTTACACCCTATGTCCCCAACTATCTACTCGGTCTTACCCTGAAATGGGAGGCTTTAAGCCAAAGCTGTTGAGCCAACCTTCACCTACGCAAATCTAAGGATAATCCCGAAAAAATAGAAGTTCATAGTTAGCTCAGGATTAAGGTCAAGTTACCTAGGTCATCGCTTTGAAATAGTCAGTCTTAAACAGTAAACTTATAAAGTAAAAGTGACTTATTTCTTGGTCTGATTTTATACAAACTCTTTACATAAGATGCCCCCACTCGTATGTCTTCACATGAACGAATCAAGATCACTTTATTTTTTGCACTTTACAACAATTGTAACATCTACAAAGTGGACCGCATTCAGTAGTATCCCCAGAATAAGGTACCTAGCCTTATTCGTATATTAGACCATTTTGGCTATTTACTCGAAATTGATCCATTCTTATGTCTCCACATAAAGTTCATGGATCTTAGTTTATTGGATTTAGGTTATTTCTAAAACGAAATGAACAATTTAAAGATTTAATAACAATGTTATCGAATCTAACTTCAATAACATTTATATTGATTAACATAATAAGTTTATTGTTTACAAACCACGAGTTTTAGGACATAAAACCCAACTATAGGGGTAAAACGACAATTTGATCCAACTGTAATTAGGAATAATTTGTGAATGGTTGACTTACAAAATATAATTAATTCAATGGACACATAAATATACCACAGTTGCAGCTATGGGTCTTTAGTGGACTGTCTCATAACTAATGAATGTTGATTATTTTAATTAAAGAGTTTAATGATTTAATCTTGAATCACTTGAGTTTATAATAGTAGGTCCATTAGGTTTCTTGCTAGCTCACAACGAGTTAAACAAGGATATTAAATATTGAAAGAATTTGAAATATTCAAATTAATCAAGGGAATTAATTGTATATGATACAATTAGTATTATGTATAAGATACGTTATAATATAAAGTTAACTTAAATTAGATTTAAATTTGAACTTTATAATATGAGAGTATTAATATTTGAATAACTATTAAGTTAATATGAATTAAATTCATATTAAAAGTATAGTTTGAGAGAACATGTATATTAGAATATGATTCATATATATACATTAAATTAAATATGTGATATTTAATAAATTGATTAAATTGAATTTAATTAATGATTCAATTAATCAAATGTGTCATTTTTAATTGATATTTAATTACTAAATATCTTATATATTTATTATTTATCATTATTAAAAAAAAATCCTCCCCCACGATGGAGGGAATAGTGAGTGGGACGAGAGTTACCAATTCGGTTAAATAGAGATGAGATCGAGAGTTGATTGTTCTTTATAGAAAGAAAAGACACCTTGATTTCTCCATAAATTATCTCAGCCTCCAAAAGGAAAAGAAAAATCTCTCTTCCCTTTCATGTTCTTCCGAGAGTTCCCACAAACTCTTCTTGTCCAAGAGAACAACAGAGAAGTCTCCTTTGATGGTGTCCTATGGGTGAATTTGGTTTGTGAGTACTGTGAAGGATCAATTTTATTTGGGTGAAGACATTGAAGATTGTTCTTCAAAGATAATATTTTTTTTTTCTTTGAAATCCTTAAGAGCATGTTTTATTCTACAACTTTATTATTGTTATATTTAAAATTCAGATAACAAATTTGAGGCAAACAACGATCTTTGATTCGTGAAATGAAAAATTGACTATGCCCAAATTGTGAATCAGATTTGGAATGTATCTTAACTTATCTTTTGATTTAAGTTTGACCACTTTGTGGAATAATTTGAATCAAAATTTCTAATTGGGTAAAAATCCTAAATTGGTAAGTTAGTTTAAAATAATTTTTTATTGAAAATGTTTTTTGGTTTGAAGGAGTTATGAGAAATATATTGGAGCAAGGAAGTTGAAATTTCTTAACAAATGTGTAGACTTCACATAGTTAAATCGTGTTCTAAAATATGTGTGTCAAATAAAAGGTTGGTTATTTTTGTTGGTGCTCAGATCATATGCACGCATTCATTATTGTTATAGGCTTGACCTTCGACCCACTCCTCTTAGTTTGGACTCGTTTTTGAAGTCGATTAAGTGAAATATCTTCACATCATTGTGGTGTTGAGTCTACCACACTTTGTTGCCTAATTTGATATAAGGAATGTATAGTTCAACTAAACACCCAAAAGTAAAGATCAATGATCTCCTTTGGAGATTACTTACTCTTTTCTCTTAGAGCCGTTGAATTAGGTTATTTATAATGATCTTCATCTAACATAGTTATGTGTAACTCTAGCTAGTGATGCCATAATAGTTTACGGTGATCGAGGCTACAGAGCATCAGACCGAATGCAGCTCGATTATTTTTCAATTAGTATACATTTATCGGCTTGGTGGGTCGTCATAAAACTCGAGACTCTAACTTTCTTTTTTGAGATGTCGCTCCTCTATGTCGCCTCCTAGTTTTTCTTAGTTTGGGTCGGTAGATTTTGAGCCTTGGCCGGAGTAATCCATAACAATTTTGAACGTATATTAAATTTGGTTATTTGAAAACAATAGTGAAAGGAAGGGAGCGGGGAGGTTGAGAATGTCCCTTTCGCATTTTGTCAAAAGGCATTGATGATGAAAGGGAAAGACAAGGGAATAGGCAAACCTTTCATAATCATATTTAACAATGGGTACTCACTCACAAGCTAAGCTTTTTCATTGGTTGTCTAAAAGTTTTACTTGGATGGATGTTAAATGGATATATTTGATTGAATTGATTTTACTTCTTCCTTCCTCTATCCTTCAAATTGGAAAAGGACCTGTATGTCCCCATGAAAATTTTATGTCACTATTGTATATGGATAAGAAAAAAGCTTTAGTTGCAATCGGTTGTACCCAATAAGATATTGTCATATGATAACGTTTGTTTAAAGTAATTTTTCTTTAAATTCTTTTGATGTGTTATAAAGAAAATTGGACCATGTGGTTAGATGTAGCCTAATCATTGCTTGAATAATACTCTCATTAATTAGTTGTCATATCAAAATTACCATAGTGATAAAATTTCCTTGGTATGTTTGTGTCTCACCTTACTAATCACCATGAAACCTCGTTAATTAGAAGCAGCGTTGTTTATAACGATGTGGTGCTAGGTCAAATAAGTTAGTACAAAAAACATTTAACTCAACTAAGCACAAAATGAGTTAGATCAGTTCCTCGATAGAGTCATTTAGCCCTTCAGACTGGCGACATGAGAATATTTATAAAGTCCTTTCTCTAACACCCACTTAAAGTTACATGTAGTGTAGGGTATTAGAACGGGTGTAGCCGACCTCGAGGTTGCAGGATACATTCCCTAAGCTTGGCTCCACCATTTCTCCTTTAATGTAACTCCACCAACTTATAAGATAGTCGACCGAAACTCGAAGAATTATTTTCCCATATATCATATAACCACGCGTTAATACTAAATAGGAAGGGTATGTTTGGTGTTTCAACCTAACATGTAATGAGTCTAGGTCATTGTCAGTGCGGAATTAGACATTCTGATGACGTGGCACAGGAAGGGCCAGGATCTAGAGGTCCCAAAGGTGGATGAATCTTGGCCACTTATATTTGTGGTCATAAATCTTTGCAAACTGGAAAAATGGCCACATCTCCCAATCATGTCTGCTGGCACCTATATCCATTCTTTTCTTTATATCAAAAACTCATTCTTTCTTCATTCTATCCGGCCAGATCCACCTCCCTCCGCCGCCAGTCACTCTCCGGCGCCGCCACAACTTCCTCCCACATTCTTTACCCATAACTCGTAAGGTTCAGATCTACAAGTTCGGATGCTTTCGAGCACCAACCAGCAAGGAATCGAGCCCTTTTTAAAAAGATTCAGTGAGTATCATTGCTCTTTTAAGTCTTCGAGTTATATTCGATTAACTCACTTTAAAGCTTTTCGAATTCGATTAAAGTAGGTTTTTTTTTACACGTGGAAGCTTTTTATTTATTGTTTTGGTCTGAATCGAAGTGATTCATTTAGATTTATGGTCAATTTTGAGTAAGAATATCCTCTCTGAATAATCTCTTGGTTCTAACATTTAAATATTGTTCTTATATTGTTTAGGCTTCTAGGAGAGGTTGAAGTTTGCTCCAGTATTTGGAGTTTGGATTGAGAACGGTAATTTTTTTTTTTTTTTAATCAGCTAAGTAGTTTCCACATCCCTCCAAATTTTACATTTTGATATAATATGTTCTATTAATTTACAAAGAGTTTAATTAAATTTTATAAATATCAATATTACTCCTAGACGGTATCGAAAATATGATTGTAGAAATTTTTTAAAATCTTGGGACGGAAATCAAGAGAAATTTAGATCGCTAAATTGTTTTAGTTTATCATCACAAGATTCTAAGTCTGGATTACTATTTAGTCATGGATGTTTGTTATGATTTAGTCTATATGTTTTGATTAGTGGTATGTGACAAATGTTTGAAAGTATACTTTAAATGATGCTTGATTGAAATGGCAATTGAAAATTTGGACAAATTGCAAAAACCACTTAAGTATGGTGGTAGATACAATTATGTCCTTAAAGTTTCGATTTTAAAAACTGAACCCTCAAAATTATATAAATGTTAAAATTGGGTCAAGTTGGACTTTCAAACTTATATAATTGTGTAAATTGTAACATTTGTATGAGTTTAATAGTTCAATTTTTATCATTTGTGGGTCCAATTTCTATAATTATTATAAACGTAAGGGTCAAACTTTTACACTTACAGAAGTTTAGGGACCCAATTTTTACAATTGAAAATTTGAGAGTTTGATTGCAACTATCACCATACTTTAGATGTGGTTTTTGCCATTTGTCCTAAAAATTTTAATTTGAAAACATATTTGAATGAAAGATTTTGGTTTGAGAACACGTTTGTAACAAAACTATGCAAGGTTTTGTATTTTTTTTTTTTTTTTTTTTTTAAACGAATGTTAGAACAAAAGAAAAATTGAAATTGACATGAAAATTACATGGAGTATTTTGTACACATTTATTTTCTTTTTAAATATGATACATAATTTTTTTTTTTAAAAAAAAAATGACAATTGCAAATATAGACATTAGATTCAAAGTATTAGTATATATAACATAATGTAAAAAAAAATTACAAATATGGCCAAATTTAAATTGTCTATCAATGATAGACCATATTATTGGTAGGAGTCTACCAGTGATAGACTATATCACTAGTAAGAGTCTATCAACGATAGAAGTTTATCACTGATAGATTTTGTTATATTTACAATTTTCTTTAAATAATGTTATATACTTGGTTATTATTCCTAAAAATGTTATCAATTACGATTACCCAAAAAAAAAAAGTGAACTCTAAATCAATTGAAATTTGAACAATAGTATAAATTGTTATAATGTTTAACGTTATATTTTTTTTCTTTTTTTCGATATTATAATAGTTGTATTAGAAAATACGAGGTGCGATCGAGTGAAGTATGAGTTCATCTATGAAGGGAAACAACAGGATGTCCATTGCAATGGAAAGAACGGGGCAATGGTATGTGTTGATATCATATGTTCCATAGAAATTTTTAGTTAGGCATGAAAAATGTTGCCTAATCTTTTGCAATCTCTTTGTTTTAAGGATTTTCTCTCAAGACATTCCAACTGATGTTGTGGTTGCGGTCGGCGAAGCACATTTTCCACTTCACAAGGTCATTTTTATTCTACTAATAATTTACTCTCTTTTATTTTCAATTTATAATAATTTAATCTCTTAATTTTAATAAATAATGATTTAATAGTAGTATTTTACAATTTGTGAAGTTTAAGTAAAATTACTTTTTTTTAGTTATCTAGTTTTAAAGGATTTGTGTGTTTTGATCCATGAATTCTGAAAATATATTTTCTTAATCCTCGAGTTTTAAGAATAGATGCATTTGGTATATGAATTTTTAGAATCTAACTCTTTAGATTTATAATTTTTATGAATAGGTTTAAAAAGTCCATAAAATAATTTCAAATTTAAATAATCCTAACATTTTAAGTTAGAAAATTAATTTTAAAAATAATCGCCTCTACTCAATAAAATTGTGAAAATTTAGGACCAAAAGCTCATATTCTTCAAAATTTAAGGGCCATTAAAGCAACTTTATCTTAAAATATAATAAAACATTTTACACCTATAGATTGAAGATCAAATTTGTTTATAAATTAGTAAGCAATAAAAATTAGTACTTAATTTTGATAAAATTTATCGGGAAAAGGAATTTTTTAAAAAAAAAACAATATGTGACGTGGGAAATTGAACCTTTTAACTTTAAGGTAATACAAGTGAACTATGCTCATTTTGACTGATAGGAAGGAATTGGGTGAGATGGAGTGAGACGACTTATTAATATCAATTCCATGATGTGGGTGTTAGGACTAAAGAATTTCTTTAATTAAATAGTTTAATTAAGAATGATTAGGAATTAAAGTGCAGGGACTAAATAATAACTGGATTTGGAATGTGCAGTTCATGTTGGTAGCGAAGAGCAACTACATAAGGAAATTGATAATGGAATCGACTGAGGCAGATCTAACAAGGATCGATCTAACGGACATCCCCGGCGGGGCTGAAACTTTTGAGAAGGCAGCCAAGTTTTGTTACGGAGTCAACTTTGAGATCACAGTACACAACGTAGCAGCGCTCCGATGTGCTGCAGAGTACTTGCAAATGACGGATAAATACTGCGACAACAATCTCGTGGGTCGGACCGAAGATTTCCTCTCACAAGTGGCTCTCTCCAGCCTTTCTGGAGCCATTGTTGTTCTTAAATCTTCCCACCATCTCCTTCCCATGGCTGAAGACCTTTACATCGTCCATAGATGTGTGGATGTTATCAGTTCCAAGGTACACCCTCCTCCTAACTAATTTTTAAAAACCAAAGAATTTATTATTGTTTTGAAATTTTGGTTAAGAATTGAATTGGATTAAAAGAAATATACAAATTATTAGAAGAAATAGGGAATAAATAAATTTAAGTTTTAAAAACTAAAATGAGTGTCGAATGGAGGCGTAGAGTTTTGGATCAAATTATGAATGAACTGAAAAAATAAATAAATAAATAAAAGTTTAAAAACTTATTTGACACCCACCATCCTCTTGTGTGAAGGCTTGCAACGAGGCGAACTTCCCAAGTCGATCACCACCAAATTGGTGGACAGAGGAACTAACCATAATCGACATCGAATTCTTCACCAAAATCATCACCGCAATGAAATCTCGTGGAGCCAAAACCGCCACTCTCTCCGCCGCTCTAATCACCTACACAGAGAGATCTCTCCGCGATCTAGTCCGTGACCACTCCGGCACCGCCCTCAGATCATCATCTCTTCCGGCCCCCAGTTATTCCGACGATTCCGACAACACCACCAGAGTCAAACAACGCCACCTCCTAGAATCAATAGTTTCTCTCTTACCTTCCGACAAAGCCGCTTTCCCAATTCACTTCCTCTGCTGCCTTCTCCGATCAGCGATTTACCTGAAAACCACCACCGCCTGCAAGAACGAACTGGAGAAGCGGATTTCGATGGTGCTGGAACATTTAACGGTGGATGATCTGCTGATGTTGTCGTTCACGTACGACGGGGAGAGGCTGGTGGAATTGGAAAGTATAAGGAGGATAATATTGGGATTTGTGGAAAGGGAGAAGAGTGTGGCGGTGTTTAATGCCGGAGATTTTAAGGAGATTTGCTCTGTTTCGATGCAGAGAGTGGCGAAGACGGTGGATGCGTATTTGGGGGAAATTGCTACTTATAATGAACTAAGTATATCCAAATTTAATGGGATTGCCAATATCATACCCAAATTTGCTCGCAAGGTTGATGATGATCTTTATAGAGCTATTGATATATATCTCAAGGTTTGCCTTCCTTACTTTCTCTTGAAAAAAAAATAAGCTTATAAACACGACCTCTACTTTCATAGATTAAACTTGTAATTTAATTTACAGGCACACCCAAATCTTGATGAGATTGAACGGGAGAAGGTATGTAGTGTGATGGACCCATTGAAGCTATCATATGAAGCACGAGTACATGCGTCACAGAACAAGCGGTTACCAGTGCAAATCGTTCTTCATGCACTCTATTATGATCAGCTGAAACTAAGAAGTGGCACGCCAGAGGATCGGAACATCCAAGATGCTGCCATGACAAGGACTCAAGCTCAAGCAGACGTGTCATTAGTGAAAGAGAATGAGGCATTAAGGTCTGAATTAATGAAGATGAAGCTCTACATATCTGATATGCAGAAGAGTTCCCAAGGAACATCTTCCATGAAAGCACCGACCTCTAGAACCAAGGCTACCTTCTTCTCCTCTGTCTCCAAAACACTCGGGAAATTAAATCCCTTTCGTCATGGCTCTAAAGACACTTCTAATATTGATGATGGGGTCGACATTACAAAGCCTAGAAGGAGAAGGTTCTCTATATCCTAAGTAATACTCTTGGGTCGTTCTTGAAACACAATTTCGTTGTGCTTATTTGTGAGATTGATATTTTTCTTTCTTTTTGTTCTTTGTTCGTTGTGTATAAAATTGATTTCTCCCGTTTCTTTTAAGTTCATGTTTTGAGGGTTGTTGACTGTGTGTTGTGAACTATACATTTTATAGCAATTATTAAGTATAGGTAATAATGATTCTAGTATTTTTCAGTAATTATTTCCTCACTTTCAATATTTAATCATACATTGATAAGATTGATTTGTGTAATATCTCTTAATTATTAAGATGGACAACAATTAAGTTTATAAACATCATTTTCAAGTTTCTTTGTTTTGTTTCATACTTTTCTAGGGATAAGTCAAGTTTTGAAATTTAAAAAAAAAAAAAAAAAAAAAAATCCAAACACACATTTTAGAAATGTTTGATCTTTTGTTAGATTTTAAATTTCTTTGTAGACTTTAGTCAGCGATGAAGTTATTTATTCTTTTTAGGACGATGTAAGAGTTATTCATATGTTCATAAGTCTTATTTTGCTTCATTCAGCTCTTTTTTATCGTTTGCTTCATGGTTTTGGCCTCTTTTTACTGGCTTGGTTTTATGTACTATTATATTCTTTCATTTTTATTTTTTACGAATTTTGTATTCTTCCATTATTATTTTTAAATTTTTAAATTTCGACTAAAAATACTTATATGTTTTTTTAAAAAAAAAGAAATACTTACATGTTGAGCAAAGAAAACAAAACTTATTAACATTCAACATGATTTAAAATTCGAGAATTATTTTCACAATCTAGATTAGAGAAAACAGACCGAGAAAAAAATTCATGAATCGAATTTCTTATAAAGTAATAATTGGCATGCGAAGTAATAGTTCTAAGTATCGCTTAACACAATTCCTAAAACAAACAAACATACAAATTTCACACGTTCAAGTGAATTTAAGACAAACTATTCCTAAAATCTAGAGGTAGTGGACAGCTTTTACGCATCACTTGTCACTAAATTTCAGTTCTCATCTTACCAACCCAAAATATCATTCAGCAGATAAGCATTTTCCCAGAAAGTGCAAGTGGGGGCTGCAACAATCGCCGGAAAGTAGGCGTCATTTGCCCCAATTTTTGGATGCTCTTCAATAGTGCGCTTTATTGGGTTAGACAATCCAAATCCTTGGTGGGTTTTCGTTCTAAAGATTAGAGAAAACAGACGAAGGAAAAAAGTTATTTTCTTTTTGAAGAAATAAAAAAGTCTATCTCCCAATCCTACCCGAACGGTTCATTTCATATCTTCGCTGAATTTAGAGTATTTTTCAATTTTCTTCCTCCCCTTTTGTGCATTCAGTGATTTATTACTTATTTAGCGTCGCTGCTCAGTTTCTTTGTTGAAGATTGGTGTGTCTCTTGGGAATGGCAATGGCTGCCACTTCCCTTTCGAACCTGCCTTCTGCTTTCTTCCATGGAAATCTGCAGAGAAATGAATTTGGGTACCTGGGTTTGCCGAGACAACCCACCAAATTTCTCAAATCCAATCTTAGAGCTCCGCTTTTCAGGTAACCGTTTCAATTTTTCTTCTTTGTAGATTTTCACTTCTCTTTCAGCTGGTTTCATGAGTTTTATTGGGTGGAAGTTTGCGTGGATTTTCTGCTAGATGACATATGTAAGCTTGTGTTCACTGTTCTTTTCACTAATTTTTTTGAAATCCAATCATGGGTTTAGGATTTCTGCTGCCTTTTCAGTTCTGTTTAGAGCTTTAGCTTTTGAGTCTCTTTGTGGATGCTTCTTTGTTCAAATGATGTTGCAACAGAGATAATTATTGGTCTGAACTCGAAATGTAACTTCATTTCCTCCTGAATTTAGCCCTGGCTAATAGTTTTCACCTGTTATTCTTTTATAGTGGTTTCTTTCTAAATGGTGTTGCAAAAAATATCATTATCTATTTGAACTTTCAATCTTCTTCCTTTCAGTGTAGTTAGGGAATGTAATTGAAGGAAGTACGAACATTGTACTTTCTCTTTACTTGCAGGTTTCATGTTAACTCAAGGAGACAGAAATTTGTCTTAATTCATCCAAATTCGTTATAATTTTTGTTGTTTTGTTTGGGGGTGTTAGATGAAGGGGAAGGATGTGGTTATGTTGTGGAACTTGTTGTTTATGGGGCAATCGTGTGAAATGTTTGTGTAGATGCCAGTCAACTGGAGTTGATGAACCGAAAACAAAAAGAAATCTACTTGACAATGCCAGTAATCTTCTTACCAATTTGTTAAGTGGTGGAAATTTGGGATCTATGCCGATTGCTGAAGGTGCAGTCTCTGATTTGTTTGGCCGCCCACTTTTCTTTGCACTGTATGATTGGTTTTTAGAGGTATGTACATCTTTCATAAATTTCTCATCAGTTTCTTCAACTGAAATATTAGTTCCCTATGAGGACACTCACTCCCTCTTATGACGTTAACGTGATATGCAAAATCGTTTTTCAGAAATTTCTGTGCACCTTTTCATTTTGTCTGCTAATGAGATCTAAACATCCATTTCTTTCCATTCTTTTTTTTCTTCATTTGCAGCATGGATCTGTTTATAAACTTGCCTTTGGACCAAAAGCATTTGTTGTTGTATCAGATCCTATTGTGGCAAGATATATTCTTCGTGAAAACGCATTTGGTTATGACAAGGTAAGATTTTGAATCTACTTCTCTCTTTCTGTTTGCTAGGCAAGTAGGCAGTGTAATATTCAGTTGTGCTGTCATAACGTCTTATTGCTACTATAAATATACTCAACTAGGGAGTGCTTGCTGATATTCTAGAACCGATAATGGGTAAAGGACTAATACCAGCTGATCTTGACACTTGGAAGCAGAGGAGACGAGGTGAGCAAATGGAGAAAATGGAAATTCTTTTTGTGATTTGATCAATGTCTTAACTTCGGCTTTACAACCTGTTAGAGATGTTGATTTATTTCATTTTGAATTACAGTTATAGCTCCTGGATTTCATGCCTTGTACTTGGAAGCTATGACCAAAGTGTTCACTGATTGTTCAGAACGATCAATACTGAAATTGGAGAAGCTTCTAGGAGAAGGTGAACTTCAGGAGGAAAAAACCATTGAGTTGGATATGGAAGCAGAGTTTTCGAGTTTGGCTCTTGATATCATTGGACTTGGTGTTTTCAACTATGATTTTGGTTCTGTAACCAAAGAATCCCCAGTGATTAAGGTCTGAAGAAAGGAAAACGATCTGCACTATAATCCCACACACTGAAACGCTGCTTTTTGTTTCACTAATGAAGTTTTGGTTACCTCTTAGATGAATATTTTTTTCTGTTATAATTTGAAATTGTGAGTTCAAATTGCTGGCCGTTTTCCCAGTTCATAGACATCTATATCTCTATCTTTGTCCATATCTCAGGGAGAAAATGATATTATTCTATAAAATCCGCATTACTAGTTATTCTGTAGTGGGTTAAGGATAACATAACGAAGTATCTGGCTTGATTGATGATAGTTTTTATAACAAGGATCTTAAATGATACTTTTACCATAAATAATTGTTTTCTAGACCTGATAACCTTACACATGGTGCCAAGTCCTGATTGACTATGCGCTTATATATTGGCATTCTCTGAAGGGTGGAACCATTAAAAATAGACATATCATCTTTCTTACTCATTATCAGACTTGGATTTGGAACATCTCTATTACATGATCCAAGTTGTCTGGTGTCTAGTTATATTTATTTTTCATCATTGACAACAATTTGTGATGGTGGTTTTTGTCATTTTAATTTTATGTTTGTTGCATACCTAAAACATAATCATCAAACTTTCTTGATCAGCACTTTGAAAAATATCTTACAGGCTGTATATGGAACCCTTTTTGAAGCAGAGCATAGATCAACTTTCTATATCCCATACTGGAAAGTACCTTTGGCAAGGTGGATAGTCCCAAGGCAGCGTAAATTCCATAGTGACCTTAAGGTTATTAATGACTGCCTTGATGGACTAATACGAAATGCAAGAGAAACCCGAGAGGTGAGTTGAGCCTTAAAACTTAAGTTGCGGGTTGTTTTGATGAAATAAACTTTTCTAAGTGGGAAATCTTGTCATGTTGTCATTTGGTTTTTAGTTTCTTATTAATGGTAACTTTTTGCATTCTTTATAAGTTGACTGCTCCAATGCTCAGACTGAAGTTAAATTTATTGGTCTATATCTACTATGGATGACATATTTGTGTGAAAAGTATCGAGAACTAATGGCCACAAAGTGAACTCCATTCCAAATGCACTCAATATCCTAGACTAAAACAGTTATTCTATTCCCCTTCTATCAAACCAAAACCTTAACTAGAATGCATAAAGTGCTGTGCCATAAGACTATGGAAATGTCTTCCATGCAAGCTTGTAGGAATTAAACTGAATCTCGATCATGTTTGTAAAGTATACAACATTTTGATTCTCAAAGATTGTTTATTTACACCTGCTAATAGTCTTCAACATCTCTCTACCCACGGCTGTGCTGAGCTTATTTTCTTGTTGAAAAAACACATTGTTTGAGAAACGTATATAATTAGTTCTTAGTTGGTTATTGATTGAAACTTACAAGATTCATGAACGATTCTTCTTCCATTTTTTTATAATAATATTTCAGGAGAAGTAACTAACAAGCCAGTTTTAGAATCTATTCTTCTTTTTTCTGAACGTTTTGACCAAATTTTCCCTTTTTTCCTTCCATGTTTGAAGCAAGGCATAGATTTGTACTTTGTTTTCCATGTCACAGGTGCCTTTAAGTAGTACACACCTTAGTTACTCATTGTGTAGGCTTGTCAGAACAAATTTGTTTGAAGCAACAGCCTGGACTTGACTTTGGTTGCATCTCCTAACAGGAAGCCGATGTTGAGAAATTGCAGCAAAGGGACTATTTAAATCTCAAGGTGTCTCTTCTATCTTCTGAGAAAATTAATGATTCTAAAGTTTACTTTTCCAGGTATTGGTGTTTCACTTTAGTAGACGTTTCTGAAAAATCATAACACCTTATTGTTTATGTCATCATTTTCAGGATGCCAGTCTTTTGCGTTTCTTAGTTGATATGCGGGGAGTTGATGTTGATGATCGGCAGGTAGAGACCTACATTTTGATTTTAATGACTCCAATTATACGTATCATAGTCAATATTGACTTGGGACTATTTGTTATATAAAATGTGGTACATTGATTTTGATAAACCCTGATAGTCTAAATGTATATGCATATGAGAGTAAGAGGAATAGCTTAGTGAAATGTAAGGCGTGGGATCCAATGTCAGTAGGTAGTTATGCTGGTGGGAATGGTGCGAGTTTGGGAAGATTTAAGAGTTAGATTACAATATATGGATAGTTTTGGGGGAAAGAGACTGAAAATTGTTCGAAAGGCAGTTACTAAATGACCAGAATGTGTTTTCCTGAATACACTTTCACGTCCATATCTGTAATATTAACAGCTTAGGGATGATCTGATGACAATGCTTATTGCCGGGCATGAAACAACTGCTGCTGTGCTTACATGGGCTGTTTTTTTGCTTGCACAAGTAAGCATTTAGCTTTGCCTTGTTGTCATCATTTATAAAATGATATGCATCCAAGCTTTATGATAGCCTCTTCTGTTTAAGATAAGGCTTCAATGTTGGTTTTACAGAACCCTTCAAAAATGAAAAAAGCTCAGGCAGAGATCGATTTGGTTCTTGGCAGTGGGAGGCCAACTTTTGAATTGCTTAAAGGATTGAAGTAAGGACGTCATCTGTTTCCAAGTATTCTGCTTAATACTCATTTACTTTTTCTCAAAGCTTAAGAGATAAAATGGAGACACGTCAATTCAGTTAGTCTGATTTACATAGATTTCTGAGCATATTTAGTTTCATCTTCTCCATGCTAGGATGCTATTGAATCATAGTTTTATATTAATAATTTGCAAGAGATTAATACCTTATGAGGCTGCTGCAATTAGTGTTAGTAATGTCCATGCTGTAATGGCGTTGAATCTTTCCTCATGCAAACTCTACTTGTTAACATCCGGATTTGACTGTCATTGACCAAGCTGTTCTACAGATAACGTGTATTTTTAAATTTGATGGAACTGCTTCTATAATTAGAACTTTTAATGCCAGTTTGATGTCAATCTTGTTTTTGGTTTCGAGGTTTAAAGATTTAAGTTTACGGAATGTACTCCTAAACTTTGCAATAGATCTTCGTTATGGAAATCACATATTCCTACTTCTTTTTGTTTAATTTTTCACTTCTTAAAACACTTCCAAAATCTCATCTAATTTTTTGGAAATGGCTAGTTTTTTAAATTTGGCTAGGATTTCAGAAACTATTTCAAAGGAAGATTAGAAAACAAGGAAAAGTAATAGTAGGCAAGTAGTTTTTTCAAAATAGAAACCTATAAACAAAAACTTTATCAAATGGGCTCGCAATGAGTTTTGAATGATTTCAATGGCATTGATTATCTATGGAGATTTATATACAGTTGTTTCTGGTACATTCACAAGATTTAGAGCCCATTAAGATAGTACATGGGTGAAGAAATAACACTATACCCAAATAAGAAATTCATTCTTCTTGACGGTATTAGTTCTCAAATTTATGTTGTTCTTAAATGATAGGAACCAGGTAATGAAATAATCCCAATTAAGGCCGATTTGGATTGACTTTCTAAGTGCTTGGTTTTAAGCACTTTGAAAGTCAATTCAAACCTGCCTTAATCAAGGAACTAGGTCATCTCCCTCCTGAGTAAGGTTTGAGCCCACGAGAGTTAAAACATTCTTTTGCCTGCCTCACCACCCCCTTCTTCAAAAAAAGAAAAATTCTAACATCAAAAAGTTCCTTGCTTGAGTGAAGTTTGATACATATGGATCTGTAATACATTGTCAGGTACATCAGACTTATTGTCGCAGAGACTCTTCGTTTGTTTCCTCAGCCACCATTGCTAATAAGACGAGCTCTCAAACCGGATACATTGCCAGGTACTAATTGAAAATAATGTTTACATGCAAGAGATGAAAAAGAAAATTAAAGGGAAAATTGCTGTTTAAATCACACCATGTCCTGAATATGTTATGACGAGCTAGATCTAGCTAAGAAGTGCTGTTCGACTTGAAGGTTTTGTTGATTGATGAACCATTATGAATTGAAGAGAAAATCACAGGATATGCAGTGAAGACATGTTTTCATAATTATGCCATCATTTTAACACATATATTTAAACAAAACCTGCTTCCAGTATTTGCTTATTAAAATATGATAAACCTATAAAATTATAATTATAATTGGACAATTTTTAAAAATAGTAAATAAATAAGAAAAGCCTGTAGTGTGAAATGTGGATGTTATACCATTTGATAAGCATACAGAACGTTTAGTCAAATGATCCTCTCCCCCACTTCCTCGACTTAAAGATACGAATTCCTGATGCTGTTTATTATACACTTAAGCCATGTATCCAATGTAATTATGCAGGAGGATACAATGGTGACAAAAATGGATATGCAATACCTGCAGGGACTGACATCTTCATCTCTGTAAGTGGAAGATTGCACTGGAAGAGCTTAGTTCTGAGTGTTTTTAATTGTAATGTAATGACAACTGCATTGATTCTTTTATTGCAAAGCTGAAAGTATTTTACGAGGATGCCACTTTCACTCTTTGGCTTTGGACTTCTTGCTTTCTATGTCTTCTACTCTCCTTTCATGTATCTATTCTGTAACCTCTCTAAATGTGTTGCTATAGGTTTACAATCTCCACAGATCTCCATACTTCTGGGCAAACCCTCAAGAATTTGAACCAGAAAGATTTAAAGTAAAGAGGACAAGCGAGGGAATTGAAGGATGGGACGGTTTCGACCCATCAAGAAGCCCTGGAGCTCTATATCCAAATGAGGTAACTTGACAACCATTGATCCTAATCTAAAACAGCTGCATAACAATTAATATCAGTTGATGAATTATTCCGACACCTATCTCAGATTGTATCAGACTTTTCCTTCTTACCATTTGGTGGAGGACCTAGAAAATGTGTTGGGGATCAATTTGCTCTAATGGAGTCAACTATAGCACTAGCCATGTTACTGCAGAAGTTTGATGTGGAACTAAGAGGAAGTCCAGAATCTGTGGAACTTGTCACTGGTGCCACTATACATACCAAAAGTGGGTTGTGGTGCAAACTGAGAAGAAGATTACAAGTAAATTAATATATAGTAACATTCTTGTTATCCCCAAGAATATGGTACACGCTTATTTGGGAAATAGTTTTTTTCTTCTCATAAAAAGGGAGACTTTATTTCATTGGATGTCAGTTCATTAATAATAATAATGATGTGTTATATGATAACAATAACTTCAATGGTTTTGGGTCTGGAATTTTGATTCCGAGGACCAAACAACTACAAGATTCTCAGAATCGCTTGCAAAATTTCATGGTAGGAAGTGAGCCTCAAGCAGAAATATACTTGTTAAGGACTCGTAGCAGAGCCTGGGAATGTGTTATCTGTCAACTTTGTGGTTTTGAGAAGTAAAACTTAAAAGTTATCTAAGAAGTATAGTTGGAGGCCCCAATTATACACACTTATAAACGCAGGGGTAAGAAAGGAATTGTGGAGGAAATGGGGGACTAAGGAGTATTATGGAGTTTGTTAGAAAAGTGGGGACCAAGAGGGTTGTACGGGAGTTTAAGGAGGGGCTACGACTGAGGTAGGGGATTAGGCATTTTTATGCCTGATCAAGTTTGGCTTGTGGGAGAAGATTTCCAACCCTCTAGAAGGAATGATGAAATTGAAAGGGCTATTAGCTAGAAGGGAAATGGTGGTGATGATCGACTTTGGAGCCACCCATAACTTCATACACCAAAGACTAGTGGAGGAATTGAAGCTACCGTTGACCAAAATTATGGAGTCATAGTAGTTAATCGGGACGTAATCAGGAGGAAGTAGGATTGGCAACGGGGTCGGGAGGGGGTGTCCCATCCCTGGCCCCGTGGGGGAAATTCCCCCCATCCCCCCATTTGAAGGCGGGGACGGGGGCGGGGATTCCCCGTCGGGGAAACGAGGTCCCCACGGGGCCCCATTCCCCGTTTTCCCGCGGGGTTTCCCCTACTAATTCTCCATAGGGAATCCCCAACTAATTCCTCGCNCCCCCATCCCCCCATTTGAAGGCGGGGACGGGGGCGGGGATTCCCCGTCGGGGAAACGAGGTCCCCACGGGCCCCATTCCCTGTTTCCCCACGAGGATTCCCGTACTCATTCCCCGCGGGGAATCCCCTACTAGATTCTGCATGGATTCTCCTATTAGTTCCTCGCGGGGTTTAATAAACACAGTTTAGAAGCTCATAAATCCATTAAATAAGTTTATCGAATTCCTCATTTTTTTAATTCAAGTGATTGTATTTAAAATTTGACTAGTTCACAAAAAAATAAACAAAATATAATAGGCTAATCTACGAAATAAACACAATTTAAAAACTCACAAATCCATTAAATAAGATTACAACTTAAAATGAAATAAAGTTTGAATAAGGAAGTCAATTAAAGGCAAATGTCTTATACAATTGAATAAAGTTTGCTCGTCTTTCTGTCTTCATCGATGACTTCACATTCAAATCTTTCTCCTTTCTTGGCATCATCCCATCCTTAGTTGTGAGTATTGTTCATTCCTACAAAATAAAAAGTATCATAAGAAAATAATGTTAATCTTTGAGTAGTCACCACGCCATCTTCGTCAGCATCTTCTAAAACAGTTGCTAAATGTTTAACCATTTCTTTTTCCGTGCTAGTACCTTATATTGTCACATATTTGTAATAAAAGAAAATGTTTATTAATATATTAAATGCTAAAAAGAGGTAAAACAAAATAAACAAACTAGCCTGTCAAAACTTCAGTTGCAATCCAATTTTGAGCGCACATTAAAACCTCTATCGTCTTCGGATGAAGTTTGTTATGATGTGGGCTTACAATCCTACCATAGACACTAAAAATAGACTCTGATGCAACACTAGATAACGGGTAGATAACGGGATGACTAATATATCTCTTGCAATTTCTTGTAAAATGGGATACTTAACACCATTCAATTTTCACCAACTCAAAATGTCAAAATCAGATGATCCAGGTAAGACAGGTTCATCCAAATATGCATCAAATTGTTGCTTCTGGTTCATATTATTAGAATTTGATACAAACAAGTCATAATCATTAAAATCATCAAATATTATATTTTGTGATGTTCCATCTAAATTTTTATAGCGATATTCATCACTTTCACCTTCATGCTTTAGCTGATATTCTATTTCCAAATCTGAACAAATTTTTTTAATCCTTTCCACCTCAAGAAAAAAACTATCTCCATAAATTCTAGGGAAGTAAAGTTCAATCAACTTCAATTTGTAACGTGGATCTGAAATTGCATTTATGGCCATTACCCCATGAATTTTCTTCCAATACTTATCAAACTTTGAAATCATATTTGAAGTCATGTCTCTTATCTCTTGAATGCCAGAATTCGTCCATTCAGAAATAGCCAATTTCAATTTATAAATTTTTAGGAAAAAAAGATTAGCAATAGGATATTTGGATCCAGAAAATATTTTAGTCACGTGATGAAATATTTTCAGTTTCTCACATATCTCTTTCCTAATACCTAATCTTGATCCAAAGGCAAACACTTATACTTTAGTTCTCGTTGTTTTAATCGATAACAAACAGTCTTGTACTTCGATGTAGTGACTAGCATAAAATATGTAGAATTTCACCTAGTACGACAATCAAGACTCAACATCTGACCATCATAAACATTCAACTGATGAGCAGTTTTCTTAAATTTCTCCTTCTTTTTTTGTGTATGCACCCAAAAAAACACACTATTGCGTACTCTTTCGATCCCATCTCCTATCACCGTCAACCCATCTTTCACAATTAAGTTCAGAATATGAGCACAACACCACATATGAAATAAACTCCCATCCAATATTAAGTGTCCACACAAACTATCAACAAGCATATTAAACATGGAGTCATTTGTACTACAATTATCTACAGTTACAGATGACAATTTTCTATCAATATTCCAGTCTAACCGACATTCCATTATTTCTTCATGAAGCATCTCAGAAGTGTGTGGAGAAAGGACATATATAAACCTGATTATTTTGTTTTGCAAAACCCAACTATCATCAACAAAATGTGCAGTGACAACCATATAACCTTTTGTTTAGTTGTTGGAAGTCCACATGTCCGTTGTAAGGGCAATTTTTCCTTTGATCTCATTCAACAATGTCATGATTTTCAACTTTTCAATCTCATAAATTTTCAAAATCTCCTTTTTTTTATTGTGTTTCTTGACACCATCTTAAATAATGGTTGGATGACATTACAAAATTCCCTAAAACCTTCATGCTCAACTATTGAGAGAGGATATTCATGTTTTATTACCATCCTAGCTAATGTTTTTTTTTTTTTTTTTTTTTTTGCAGCTTCTTGATCGAAATTATATAAACTCAATGTATTGTTCTTCTCTCTGTTGGGATTCAATAGGGATTGTCGTATGTCCTTTTGTCCTTTATATGGGCATATCTTAATATGGTCATGCAAATATTTGGTTCCATTTTTACTTTCATCCCCCTAATTTTCATTTGCAATAATTACAAACTGCCTTGTCCACTCCATCTATTTTTTGTTTCTTAAAATGGTTCCAAACAACCAATGTCAATCTCCTCTTTAAAGATCCATTCTCAATATCTTTACCAAGAATAACACAATTATCAACATTCAAATTATCATCATTCGAGGAGCATGGAGTTGAATTTGGGGTTGAATCTAGGATTGGACTTGGAATTGGACTTGGAGAATTTTTATTTGAAAAAGGTGATGAAGACATTGTTTTCAACCTACCAAATATTTAATTTGAAAAACCCTCTTTAGACTTGGACTTAATTTTCAAAGCATACAACCTACCAAAGATTTCAACCTAAAATAAAAAAATTCAAACATACACAAAGACTCAAAGTATTTTCAAACGTATTCAACCACAAAATTAAAAGCATTCAAACATGCTTTTCAAACATATTCAAGCCTAAAATTCAAAGTATCCAAACATACACAAACACTAATTTTTATAAAAAAAATTACCGGCTTGAACGGCAATAGATCTCAGACGATAGCGGCTTGAACGGACAGATTAAGACAGCAGCACGAGTCTCTATTTTTCAAATGAAAAACAAAATAACACAATCAAAATATATCCTTACCAATAATTTGATCTACTTTTCAAACTAATCTCATGTATTAGCATTACCTTTCCAGATCTCCTCTCTTGGAAGTAGAATGGTAGGCTTGGCAGCGGCTCGAACTCGAACAGACGCCTGAAAGTTCTTCACGAACTTGAACTTGAACTGAACGAACTCGAAATCGAACGGACGGACGCCTAAACGAACTCGAACGGACACTGAACTCGAACTGAACATCTTCGACTCTTCACAAACTGAACGGACGCCTAAACTAATTCGAAGTCGAACGCAGACGGACGCCTGAACGAACTGAACATCTTCGACTCTTCACAAACTGAACGGACGCCTAAACGAATTCGAAGTCGAACGCAGACAGACGCCTGAACGAACTGGACGTCTTCGACTCTTCACGAACTGATCAGACGTCTTCGCTCACTAGTCTGGAAGACGGCAGACGGACACTCCACACACTGGTCTGGAAGATGGCAGATGCAGTCACACTCACCCAATGCATTAAACGCAGTGTTTGTGTTTTCAAAATTTAGGGGGTTTTTTATTTTTTAAGTTTGGACTTGACTTTTGGGCTTAGATTTAGAATTTAGATATTCAATATTTGACTCACAATACTATAAGTCTATACAGTATAAACACACATATAAATAACTTATTTTATATATTATAAATATATATTTATAAAAATAAAATTAAAAATATGAATATATCAAATCTGGGTCGGGGATCAATCGGGGTTGGGGTCGGAGTTGGGGCGGGGATACCATCCTCGAATGGGCCCCAAAAAATTTCCCCGGTTTTACCTCATCCCTGGTCAAACCGGGGATTACCCGTCCCGATTGGGGCGGAGGGACCCCGTAGGGAATTTTGCCAACCCTAGGAGGAAGGGGGTATGTAAGGCAGTGGTCGTCGTTCTACCCAAACTAATGGTTACGGACGATTTTTTGCCTTTGGAGTTAGGAAGGTTGGATATCATCCTTGGGATGATTTGGTTATGCAATATGGGATATATGGAGGTCCAATGGCCAACCTTGACGATACATTTACAACAAGGCAACAGAAAATCGTGTTGAAAGAAGACCCATCATTAATAGCCATAGAGGTATCTCTAAAATCCTTGACTCATACTTGGAATGACGAAAATTTGGAATTTCTGGTGGAATTCCACCAGTTGGAATCGGGGTCGACAGATGAACTGAGCGATGAGTCTGAAACCGAAAAGGAAGTTAAGATACCCCACAACATACAGGACTTGTTGGTAGGATTTAGGGATATTTTCGAGGCTCCTTCTCTTCCACCTAAACAAGGGGTGGATCACCGTATACTAACCAAAGTAAGGGAAGCTCCGGTGAATGTACGACCGTATAGGTACAGTTTCGCTCAGAAGGATGAGATAGAAAAACTAATGAACGAAATGCTAACAGTAGGGATCATTCGATCGAGCCACATCCTTTACTCAAGCTTTATTCTTCTGGTGAAAAAGAAGATGGAGGATGGCGTTCCTGTGTAGATTATCGACGACTCAATCAAGCTACCGTGGGTAATAAATTCCTGATTCCAATGACTGAGGAGTTCCTGGATGAACTCCATGGCTTAGTGATATTCTCCAAACTGGACCTCACGTCGAGATATCATCAAATATGGATGCACGAACCTGAAGTGGAGAAAATTGCTTTTTGTACTCAAAAAGGCCATTATGAATTCCTAGTTATGCCCTTGGGACTGACTAATACACCAACTACCTTCCAATCCTTGATGAACCAAATATTCAGACCATTTCTACGGAGGTGCATATTAGTTTCTTTTTAATAATATTCTAGTTTATAGTCCTGATGAGGATACACATACTAAACATTTGGGAATAGTAATGAATGTATTATAAGATAATCAGCTGTTTGCCAACCGGAAGAAATGCATCTTTGGTCAGCGGAGAATTCAATATCTCGGACATTGGGTGTCAGTGAAAGGGGTAGAAGTCGATGGTGACAAGATAAAAGTCATGTTACAATGGCCAGTTCCAATGAATGTGACAGAGTTACGTGGGTTTTTGGGGCTCACTGGGTATTATCAGTGATTCATGAAAGAATACAGAACAATGGCAACTCCATTGACCAAACCACTACAAAAGGATGCCTGCAAGTGGAACGAGGAAGCCACCATGGCATTCGATGCACTCAAACAAGCCATGGTAAGCCTACCCCTGCTAGCCCTCTCAAATTTTAAATTGCCTTTTTTCATAGAGACAAATGCCTCGAGAGTAGGATTGGGGGTTGTGCTTATGCAAGTGCAGCGACTGATTGCATACTTTAGCCAAGCACAGTCAGCACGAGCTCAAGGGAAGTCCATTTATGAACAGGAGGTTATGGCAATGGTCTTATCAGTCTAAAAGTGGAGATCTTACCTATTAGGGTGTAAATTTGCAGTGATTTCTAATCTAAAAGCCCTCAATTTCTTATTGGAGCAGAGAGAGGTTCGACCCAATTTCATAGGTGGTTGACCAAGTTGCTGGGATACGATTTCGAGATTCTTTATCAACTAGGCTTAAATAATAATGTCATTGATGCATTATCCCGAATACCACCTCCCACAGAACATGATGGCATTAGCAACTCCTTCATTGATTGATGTGCAAATAATGCAACAAGAGGTTGAAGCTGACGAAGAGTTACAGCAAATCCGTAAAAGGCTAGAAGAGGATCTGGTAAGCGACAAGAAATTCTCCTTAGCACAGAGGCTTCTACTGTACAAAGGAAGGTTGGTGTTATCCAGAGTTCAACTTTCATACCCCCCCTGTTGTCAAACTTTCATGACTCCATATTAGGAGGTCACTCAGGCTACCTACGCACTTATAAACGGATATTAAGGGAGTTATATTGGAAAGGAACGAAGGAGGATGTCAAAAAAACATGTTGCAAAATGTATGATTTCTGTAGGATTGCTCCAACCATTATCTATACCAAATCGAGTATGGGAGTACATATCCATGGACTTCGTGGAGGGATTGCCTAAGTCACACAGGAAGGATTCACAAATTATAGTGGTCGATAGGTTGAGTAAGTATGCCCATTTTGTCCACTTAGTCATTCGTATACCACAAAGAAGGTGGTCGAGGTCTTTGTTTGGGAAGTTGTTTGCCATCATGGGTTCCCAAAGGTCAATTGTATCAAATCGAGACAAGATCTTCATGAGTAGTTTTTGGGTGGAGCTTTGTGATGTGAATGAAGTGGCATTTAAAAGGAGCACGGCCTTTCATCCCCAAACAGATGGCCAAATCGAACAAGTTAATCAATGCATGGAGACTTATCTTCATTGTTTACGAGCAGCCGAAGCAGTGGTTCAAGTCCATTCCATGGGCTAAATACTAGTATAATACCACATTTCATGCTTCCATTAACTGTTGGGTTTTATGTTCTAAAACTCGTGGTTTGTAAACAATAAACTTGTTTTGTTATCAATAAAGATGTTATTGAGGTTTATTCAATGTATAAATAGCTCATTTCATTTAAAAAAAAAAAAAACCGAATCCAATAAACTAAGATTCATAGCTATAACATGAGTATTTAGACTTTATGTGAAGACATAAGAGTGGATCAAGTTCAAGTAGATAACCAAAACGGTCTATAGTATATGGATAAGGCTGGGTATTTTATCCTGGGGATACTATTGGATGCAGTCTGCTTTTTATCTAGTAAGAACGATGTGATCCTGAATCGTTCATGTGGAGACATGCGAGTTGGGCGTTATGTGTAAAGAGTTTGTATAAAATCGGACCAAAAAATAAGTCACTCTTACTTTATAACGTTGTTTACTGTTTAAGACTAACTATTTCAAAGTGATGACCTAGATCTATGAGGTCCCCCTACTAGCTCATATCAGACTAAACCTTAGAACAACATGACGAACGAGTTCGAAGTTTTCGAATTCAATTTTTGGAGTAAAATGTTAAATATTTATGATATATTTAACCTAATGTTTAATTATGAATTAAACATATAGAGAGAGAAAATGATATCTAAATAGATTTGAATATCAGAATTTTCTAAGTAAGGATTCAAAATCGGTCGATCAAGATTGATTGGGATTAATGTGGTTTTAATTAATTAAATTGCTTAATTAATTGTTTAAATTAATTTTAAAAATTGAAGAGATCAAAATTGGACTGAAAGTCAAAATTATTGACTAAGTCATAATTGGATTGAAAGTCAAATTTTTTTACTAAGTCAAAATTGAGATAAAGTCAAAATGTTAACTAGACTTTGAGAATCAAAAAGTAAAAATGTTGATTGCGGAATTTGAGAGTCAAAGTTTGACCCTTCGACCAACTTAGTGGAAAAATCCAAAATTGACTAAGTGGAAAAATCATATTTTTGTGGATTTAAATTAAAATATTATTGCTAGGTGTTCATCCCACCTGAAGATACTAATCCCACTTAAAGTTGATGAAATTTTGAGTATCAAATTTTTCTTAACTCAAATTTGCATGATTTTGCTTATAAATAGAATGGTTCTATGAAGTTCAATTCTGCTTGGCAAAAGCAGTGTTTTCAAAGCGCAAGGCGCACCTCAAGGCGTCAAGTCCCTTGATCGCCTAAAGGCGAGAGGCAAAAAAAAGGCAACGCCCGAGTGAAGCAAGGCGCAATTAATAAATAAATAAATATATAATATATGTAGAAGAAGAACATAAGTTTATATATAAATATCAAAACCTCAAAGATTAATAATAGTAATCTAATAAATAAAAATGAACAAAACTCTAAAAGTAAAAGTTCAAGACACGATCAAACATCAAATTCAACATCATCCTCATCTAAATCTAAGATTTCATCCATTGCTCCCTATTGGCCATTGTCCTCCTCAATGTCTAATTCCTCTTCATCATCGTCCTCATCTTCATCACTAAACACTTGTATAGTTGGTATTTGCTTTTGAACTCAAAAAGTGGAAGTAGAGGCAGCTGACTTTCCTTTTGATCTAGTGTACGTGATGGGTTCTGTAACGCCACTAGCAAGAGCTACATCTCCCCATGTGAGGTCGTCGTCATCAAAAACTAGCTCATTGTCAACTTCAACTTCATTATTTTCTTCATCCAATGTTCCGACCAACCATTCATTACTCTCATCTATGTGATCTAAGGAGACTGGATCGAGTTGATCATTTAAATCAAAGCGCTCTTTAAGTGCTTGATTATACTTTATATAGACGAGATCATTTAGGCGCTTCTAGTCCAACAAGTTCCTCTTTTTCGTATGAATCTACAAATTATTAACCAATATGGAATTAGAAGTTTGTTTTAAATTTTAAATTAATAATGTAGGAAACAAAATGATCACTTACATGTTCAAAAACACTCTAATTACACTCACACCCAGAAGCGTTGCACGTCAGATTAAGGACTCTCATGGTTAACTTTTGCAAAACTGGAGAACTACCACCCTAAAGAGCCCACCATGATGTTGTTCACACATTTGACATGATTTAGAAGAAATAACATACTTATATACACATAAATTATTAATGTAGTAAGGAATGTGAGTCCTTACCTGGCGTTTTAACTTTTCTTGTGTTGATTGCTAAGTCAATGTCGAACATGCCTTTAGTTTCAAAATATAACTCTAATTCCACTGTGCATCAATTTTGATCACTAGTAGATGGTATCAATCTTTGTACAACTTTAAGAAGACAACTCATGACTTCAACATCTTGAGTAATTCTATCCTTGTGGTCATAGAAAAGTGATGGATTCAAATAATATCCAGCAGCATGTAATGGTTGATGAAGTTGACAACCCATCTTCTATCAATGGTCTCCCAAATTGGCTTTGTACTTCATCTCATTATCATTAAACCCACTCTTAATGGCCTCTTTTGCCCTATCCATCGCCTCATAGATATATCCCATTGCAAGTTTATCACCATCAACAAGTCTAAGTACTCAAACTAATGGTCTGAATGCCTTTAAAGTGTAGACCACTGAGTTCCAAAAGGATGGCACCAAAACAGTGTCGGCTGCTCTCTTTCCCTTTGGATCTTTTGCCCATTTGGAAGTCGTCCATTTCTCAGAAATAAACATCTTTCTCAAGTTTGCTTTATTCCTATGGATACTTGCGAGGGTCAAAAATGATGTTACAAAACGTGTAACCGCCGATCTCACCAATTCATATTGATTGGTAAACTCCCTCATCATGTTAAGTACGTACAAGTGATTATAAATAAAACCACTTAGTGCTACAGCCCTTTTAAGGCACCTTTTGATCTGATCGATCTTTCCAATGTCCTCTAATATCAAATCTAGACAGTGGGCAGCACATGATGTCCAATATAAATGTGGCTGCTTAGCTTCCAAATATTTGCCAGATAAGACATAGTTCGAGGCATTATCAGTCACAACTTGGACAATATTCTCTTCTCCTGTCTTTTCCACCATGTTGTCCAAGAGTTCAAATACCTTTTCTCCAGTTTTGATGCATGAAGATGCATCAATCGATTCCAAAAACAATGTCCCCGCAGCAAAATGCACTAAAAAATTTATCAAGGTTCTAGCTCTTCTATCAGTCCATCCATTAGACATCAAAGAACAACCATTTTTTTCCATTCAACCTCATGGTTGCTCATTAAATTTTTTGTATGTTCTACTTTCTTTTTTTAAGCATGTCACTCTAGCCTCATAATAAGAAGGAGGTATCAACCCAAGTCCAAATTGTCCTATGGCTTCAATCATTATTTGAAAACTTTTCGACCGAATTGTATTCAAGGGAATACCTGCTTGATAAATCCAACGCATGATAAATTGAACAGTAGTATCTCTCCCTTCTTTGTTGTATTTTTCAGTGATGGTTGATTGCTTCAGCTTCTTTAATCTATTCCGCTCATCAACTACCTTGGCTGGATTTGGATATACAAATTTATCCATTGCTCCTTTAGTTCGTGGTGGATGTGCTTGCGGTTGTGATTGTGATTGAATTGCTCGTTTTTTAGATGTTCCGATACTTGATCCACATCCACCAACTTCCATCCCATCTCATCTCCATCAATTATATTCAAATCATAAGCACCACCATAGTTGGGGAGGGCATTGCTTTCCTCTCTCTTTGCTTTTGTCTTCATTTGGTACTCTTTCAATTCCTCTCTTACATTGGTAGGGCACTTCAAGCATGCTTTAACATTTCGGTTTCCATCCACTAAGTGTTGTATTGCCCGACAAATGTCACCCTTTGTGATTTTTTCACAAAACATACATTTACATGTTTTGCTCTCCTTCTCCCATCCTATTATAAAACAATGAAAATAAACCAAAAAAACAAAAAAACAAAAAAAAAAAAAAGAAAAGAAAAGGAAGAAGCCTATTTTAGAAATGTTTCCACTCAAAATTGAATAAAAACTTAAAAAGTATACCAAAAAAACAAAAAAAAAAAAAAAAAACTAATCTTTTTAAAAACAAGTTGAATATGAAAAACAAGTAGTATACTGAAAAAATGAAAATAAAAAAATCAGAAAAAAAAAAGTTAGAAAAAAAAGTATATTGAAAAAAAATAATCTTTTTCAAAAGAAATTTAAATATGAAAAAAAATAATAATAATAATCTTTTTCAAAAATAAAGTTGAATATGAAAAACAGTATACTTAACTACTCTTCTTCTCCCATCCTATTATAAAACAATGAAAATAAACCAAAAAATTTTATTAAAAAAAAAATTAGTTTAGAAATGCTTCCACTCAAAATTGAATAAAAACTTAAAAAGTATACCGAAAAAAGAAAAAAAAAACTATTTTTTTTCAAAAAGTAATCTTTTTAAAAACAAGTTGAATATGAAAAACAATAAGTAGTATACTGAAAAATCGAAAAAAAACAAGTTGAAAAAAAAAAAGAAAGTTGAATATGAAAAACAAAAAAGAAAAAGCATACAAAACAGCATACCGAAAGTCTGAGAAAAAAAAACTTGAATGTGAAAAACAACTAGTACGCTGAAAAACAAAAATAATTAAAAAAAAAAAAATCAACCTTTTTAAGAAAACAATGAAGATAATGCTAAAGAAGTTGAATGAAAATTGAATAAAAACACTTCCTTTTTATATAAACCAACAGAAGTTGAAGACAACATCTACACTACAATAGGGGGAAAAAATAACTAAAAAGTCTTTGCTTTTTTTTTTTAAATGAAACCACTCAGAATTTGTCGAGAAGATTACAATGAAGAGAGAAAAAAAAACTAATATTTTTTATTGCTTTTTCTACCCTTCAAAATTGCAGCCAAAGAACTTGAATGGAAAAAGTTGTAGAAAATGTCTTCTTTTTTTTTTTTTTTTAAGAATCTCAAAATATTAAAAGAAGGAGAACTTCAAACTTGGAAGATAAAAAAATTAACCCAAACGTGGAGAATAGGAACAGACAATCACGGTTTTCTATATTGATTTTTGCTTTTCCGTGTATAGCTGGCTGTATATTTTAATATTAGGTTGCATGAATTTGGTGGGCCTCTTTTACATGGGCTTACATTTATAATTTAAAAAAAAAATTAAAAAAAAAAAAGAGAAGAAGAAGAAGAAAGAAGAATTTTACCCTGGCGCTGTCAAGCGCGGCAAGGCAAGCACCTCCTTGAATGGCAATGAGGCACAAAGGGCTCCGATCGCCTCACCTCTCGCCTCAAGCGTGCGTCCGAAGTCGCCTCAATAACACTGGGCAAAAGTGAAAATTTTTTAGATTTTGAAGAACCCTAACCCTGATTCTCTCTCAAACCCTTGTTCAATTTCTCTCCAAATTTTGTCATTCACTGGATCCCACCATCCCGTTCTAAGGAGAAGAATAGTCGGGAAGACTCTCGTGGTGGTCTATGAACTGATCCTGAAAAAAATTAATCATAACCAAGGAGGAGCTTCGGCTACAAAGGTTGTATTTTCTTACCTTAATTTGGTGTTATGAACATGCATGCCTATTTCCTTTTAATTAACAAAATTAGAGTACTTAAGATCTTCCACTCATTAATAGTTAACTCATTCATTAACACCACCCCCTACTCAGTGGTTTTTGGGAGGCCAATTCCACCCTTGATTTCTTATGGCAATTGGAAGATGACGAACGATACTCTAGAGCAACAATTGATCGAGCGGGACAGGGTCTGGGTTGCATTGAAGGAGCATCTGATGTTAGCACAAGAGAGGATGAAACACTACACCAATCAACATAGGAGGCAAGTTCAATATGAAATTGGGGAATTAGTTTTTCTCAAGCTACGCCCTTATAGGCAACGCACACTTGCCTATAAGGTTCTATGGATCTTATCGAATTTTGGAAAGGATTGGAGAAGTGGCATATCGATTGGAACTACTAGCCGATGCAAGGGTTCATGACGTTTTCCATTTCTCACAGCTTAAAAAATGCAGCGGCAAGACAACTCGTGCAAAATCAAGCCCCGAGTCTATTTCATGGTTTTGAATTACAGTTATCTCCGAAAGCGATCAGGGGTGTCTATTGGAATTTTGAAATGATGAGGGAAGAATGGCTGGTAAAATAAAACTATCCAGAAAGTGACGCGACATGGGAAGGAATGGAAAATATGAAGCAACAAATATCATCGATTTCAGCTTGAGGACTAGGTGACTAGAAAACCGGGGGTATTGTGAGGCCTTCGGTTATACACACTTATAAACGCAGGTGTAAAAAGAAATTATGGAGGAAATGGGGACTAAGGAGTATTATGGAGTTTGTTAGAAAAGTGGGGACCAAGAGGGCTGCATGGGGTTTAAGGAGGGGTTACTGCTGAGGTAAGGGATTAGGCATTTTTGTGCCTGATCAAGCTTGGCTTGTGGAAGAGGATTTCCAGTCCTCTAGAAAGTGTTGGTGGTTAGTTTTCTTCTTGTTTTCTTTTCTAGTTATTTGGTATTTCTCTTGTAATTTTCCCTAGAAGTTTATAAATAAATCATCCGGAGCATTACTTTGTTTTTGGGAGTATTGTTGAGAGTTTTTCTATTTGCAGGTGCAAGGATTCCTAACATACAGGTATGGATGTCAAATGTGAAATACGTGTATGACACATTACAACGACATGTCAATTTCTAGAAAAGTAGGACATACACGTTGGGGATAAAAAAAAAAAAAAAAAAAAAAAATTAATAGAATACATGTGTATATATTGATATTAAATATTTTTTTAGACAACATTTAAATTTAACATAAAAATATAATTCACTAAGAAAAAATACTAATTAACATACTTAAAAACTTAAAATTAAAGAAGGATTTAGTTGGTTTAAAAATTACAGAAGGATTTGGTTGAATTTGGCTAGAGGAAGAAGTTATTTAAAACTCGAAAGAATAATCGAATGGAGAATGAGATACTGGACATATTCAGAAGGTGGGAGGATAGAATTTGTGGGTAATTGAGAAGAACTAGTTGAAATTCAAGGATTGGAGGCCTTTTTGGAGACATTACAGCAAAACAATTACCACCAACAATATTCATGAAACTGAAATCAATTTCTGATGAGAAACTTGACATTCTCTAGCTGCATTGTCAGTTCATTAATCTAATTCACGCTGTGCGAGAATGTGTATTAGAAAATTTGTAAAAAAGTTGGTACCTCATTAAAGCCTGGAGGAGCACATTGACAAGCACTTTACATAGCCAAGTTTATAGGAGTAAGAGTGTGAAAGGGGGAACTAGCATTGACATGAAAAATGAAAGTGTAGACTCAAACTTTAGTTAGTCAGAAAGCATGGCTAGGTTCTAAAAATTATAATGGGAACTCAGCCTTGCAAAAACAGCAGGGTCTTTCAAAACAAAATCACTTTTGTGAGACTAGTATCAATATTGCTTTAACAAGCAATTGTAATCATATACAAGAGCAGAATTTTCCTTTCTTACAAGTTACAACAGATTTCTGCTACAACTATACAGCCTAAATTGTTTCCCCTTCCTCTTTCATGGGAACTGTTTCTTGGACAGCCTAAATAACAAAGTAGCTAACTTATAAATATGCATAACTTCTTTTTCTATCTCTGATCTAAAAAAGGGAAAGAAGCTCAGGTATGATATTACGTTGTACGAAAAAAGTACAGCCACTATATACTTTGTACAACTCAACTAACCATGGAAAGCTGTCTGTTTCTTCATCAAGTATGTCTTGAAGTACTGCCATGAAGCTGGGCAGATCTCAAATGCTGCTCCTCCTGCAATTATTCGGTCAAGAATAGTGAAACCACCAACAAAAGACTGCAGCACGCTACTATTCAGAAACCAGAAAGATCTTTCTCAAATACATGGAAATGTTAAATAAACCTGTAAACTATAACTATAACTTGTCGCTGGCCGATAGTCCACCTGTATGCAAACACAACCAGGAAAGAAATTAAAACAAAATTTGTATACGTGTGTGTGTGTATATATATATACATGATAAATAAATATATATATATAAAAAAAAAAATAAAAAAAAAGGAGGTATTGGTTGGAGAAAATGTTCACCAAGCATATCCATAGGAATAATGTCAAATACCAGTGTATGAATGCTATTATGCTGCACCCCGAAAAATCCATCATGATTGGCTGCAATTGTATTTAACTGGCCCTGCGAAAGGAATAAATTGAATTTGAATCAGAAGGAATTAAACAATCTTAATAATCATTGAATATGCTATCGAACCATAGCAGACTAACCAGCCCTTGAATGCTTTGTTGACTGACATAATACGTCGCATCATGGGGAGGCTCCATCAAGTTCAACTGCACCTGCAATCAGCAGTAGCTTAACAATCGCATCTATGAAGTCACTGGTAACAATTCCAGTTAATCTCTTATCCACTCATAAGCTAATAATATATCCTACCAAGCCTTGAACATTCTGTTGTGTTCCATAATATCCGCTCAGGGTCATACTATCTGAGGTTAAACCATCCTGCAAGTAGAAAGTCCAAATAAGAATAAAATCTTTGACTATGATGAAAAATGCAAATTGCTAACGAAATACATAGTAAGGAGGTTCAACCATCTGCTGCAAGTTGTCTTGTGCTTCAACAAGTATCATATCTGTTTCTGTTTGTACCTGCAAAGGAAATCTTGAATCAAAAGTTTTTCTTCAAATAGCTTTTGCAAACAAAAAACGTGACTGTTTGACTTAACCACTTAATTATAAAAGCTTATTAAATGCTGAGTGGAAACCAACCTTTCGTTTTCTGTTTGTACTCTTCTTCTTGTTTGCTTTAGCAGTTATGCTTCCTTGATTCTCCTCTTCCTCACGTAGACCATGGGCATGAACGCTAGATTCTGCTGGAGCGCTCTTTGAGTTGTTAATATTAACACAGTTCTTTAGAGCTTCTACTAATGTACGGATGGCAATATTATAACACTCCTCAGAATGTGATCCTTCTTCACTCAATTCAATTGCCTTCTTACATAAATCATTGTAACGTTGTACTCTGTTCTGTCTAAATTCTGTTCCTTCAGTAATTGGTTGCCTACTCTTTGCATCTTTTGTCCACCTCTTTAAAATATATTGAGATGGGATGCTCCGAAAATCAAGCATTTGCAACACAATCAATGCGTGTCTACAAAGAAAACCTTTATATTCAAACAAACGGCAGAAACAAGAAACTTCAGAGTTCAATTTATGCCACCTTACTAAAAAATGTTCATCTTTCTCACAGTCCTGAACTCTGAATGTAGTAATGGTACCATCTTCAATTTCATTTCTCATACGACAGCCAACTACACCCAAAACTTCAATTTGGAATTTCTTAAATATTGTGTGTGTGTAAATTGTAGACATTTGTTTCTCCCAGGGAGAAGGAGATTTTAAGGCTGGCTGTTTATGCAATGTATCAAAATCTGCTATTGCTTCCTCTTCATACCTATTTTGCAAAATGATTCCATACTGTCTCAAAAACTCTTTCAGCGTAATTTTCTTGTGAATGTACTTGTCAAAGAAAGCATTCATACTATCAGAACGCTGAGCAGTTGACATTCCAGCCAAGAAGATGTCCTCCATATAAGTTGGTACCCATTTTTTACGATCATCATACAATGATTGAATCCATTCATTATCTTGAAGTTCAAATCTAGTAACCATTTTCCACCATCTCATATCAAACTGCTCATCAGACCATGACTTAAAAATGCATTTATTAAATTTTGTCAAGAAGTTTTCGTGTCGTTTGATTACATGAGCAAGAGTTTCAGGTATCTTTTCCAATATATGCCAAAGAGCAAAGCAATGGCGGGTATTTGGGAACACTTCTTCAATTGCTAATTTCAAGGCTTTGTCTTGATCAGTAATAATAACTTTTGGAGCTTTCCCGCCCATTGCTCCGAGCCATGTCTTCATCAACCAGGTAAATGTTGGTTTAGTCCAATCTGCAGCCAGTGCACAACCAAGCACCATTGACTGCGCATGATGGTTCGCCCCAATGAAAGGAGCAAAGGGAAGCTTATCATTGGTTTTAATGTATGAGATATCAAAAGAAACAACATCAGTGAAACTAACATAGTCGTTTCTACTTTTGGCATCAACCCAAAACAAGTTTCTCAGACGCTGCTCTTCATTTAAGTCTATAGCATAGAAAAAGTAGGGATTCTCCTTTTGGATACGTTTAAAGTATTCGAGCAATATTTGGGCATCCCCCTCATCAAGAGCTAAATACCGGCCTTTTTCAAACTGATAAGTCGTGTCAATCTGTGGGAAACTGAAATTTCTGTACCCACCGCATTTTTTCGACATCTCAACATACATCCTCCGTGTTCTTTCACTGACAGCATGCAAAATGTCTATGTTATTCTTCTCAGCCAGTTTTACATTCCTATGGATACGAAAATGGTATGCAAGAGCAGGTAAAAGCTCGTGATTGTGATCTTTTATGAATTCATGAATAATCCATCTTCCATCTTGCCTTCTCTTCACATGCATGCTGGCTTTACAGTCAGTCTTTTTCACACTCGGCCTTCGGCTATTTCCACTCTCAGATTCAGGAGTGACTCCATATCTGGAACATGCAAATTTTGCATCAATAAATTCTTTTGATTTCTTTGAACGTCGACTATTCTTAATTGATGTGGTGAATCCCATTGATTTGGCATATTCTTGATAAAATGTGTATGCGGCTTCATGGGATTCAAATTCAATTCCACTGTGTGGCTCAAAATCTATATCCCCTTCAAACAAGATGTCCTTCTTAGGTAACCTAACAATTCCACCATCCCTATCTTGCATTTCAGCCACAACGTCAACCATTTTTCAGCAGAAAAAAGTAGAGTCTTCACATTTCGACCTAGATGCTGCCACATAATTCATTCCTTTTCATCATCGCATAATTTACAATCTTTTGCTTTGACTGAATTTCCCCGCTGGTCATTTTCATAAGCCTGAAATGATAGAGGGATCGCACTCTCACTTCACCTGACATAAACCTCAAGGCATTATCCAATAAACTTTCAAATCCATTACTACGAAGATTACCAATATATGTTTGTTAAAGCTTGCATTTTTAAAATCATGGACAATAATTAAATGCCAACATTCACATGATCGAAGACATCAAAAAAACAGCTGGCCCAGTAAACAAACGCGATGGAAACTTTTCAAGTAACTCAACTCAATCGCTTACAAATACGAGGCATCAAATATTTTAAAATATTCAGCTACATATATAAGTTGCATTGCACATAATCTACACCACGGCTGATATTAAAAACTGCAATTTTCTGTTTCAGAAATCCTTTGACGAAAGGAAAGTAAAAGAAGTGCTAGAGAATACAGAACTCGTTTCTCTTTTAACCTTTAATGAGTTAAAAGGTTCCCACTTTACACAACTAAAGCGTCAACTTTCACACCGACTACAAGCACCAGAGACATCGTACCAAATAAGAAACAAAACTCTAGAAGTGATTATCGACAGAATCCCAATTCAAGAAGTCAAGAGTATTATAACGACCCAACCTCTCAACACTGATTGAGAGACCAAACATACAGAAAAAGGGGGACAAAGAAAAACCCATATCGAATTAACTAAAATCAGGAGGAGGGGGAGAAGAAGCAAGAGTAGAATTGCAGATTTCCCAAATCTAATCAAGTACACTACAGATAGAGAAACAATTCTCCATCGACACTGTCAAAGCAACGAAATAAGCATGTAAAATGGAAAATCCCAAGAGAAAACACTATCAAAACAGCAATAGAATCGAATAAAAGTGACAAGAAGAGATTGGGGTGAGAAGTGGAGAGAGAGAACCTGAAGAAGAATGTTTTTCATGAGAATCCGGGAAGGGAAGAAAGTGTAGAGGCGCGCATACACAACAAGCAGCGAGTGGAGGAATTGCGCGAGTGGTTCTTCAATTGGGGAATTAGGGTTTGAAACTCACTCGCCGATGGTGAACTGTGGGGATGAATTCGGGAGAATTGGGTCAAATTTCGATTCCAATTTCAACTTCACTCGCTTTTTGGTATTCTTGCCACGCTCTGCTCGTCGCCGCAAAATTCACCAACAACACAACAAACCTTCTTTAGCTTTCATTTTTTTTTTTTTTTTAACCTTTGATATTTGAACTTATTGTAGGAATTAGGATTTTGTTATTAATTATAGATAGAAAAATTTGTATGAACCAAATGTAAACAGTTACATTGAAAATAGAGACACAACTTCGTATAGATTTATTCAACACAAAATTTTCACCCATGAATTAAAAAAAAAAACCCTCATAGTTCAAGGGTAGTTCCAATAATTTCATCCTATTTTTTAGGAAAATTGATAAAACTGTTTTTTATTTGTTGTTTTTCAAAATTAAGTTTATTTCATTCTATTTTTTAGGATAATGTACATTTACAATAGTTGAATTCTTAATCAAATTCTAAAACAAAAACAAATTTTTAAAAGCAATTTTTTTTAGTTTTCAAAATAAAACCATTGGTAAGAACTAGATAACAAAAAAAAAAAAGAGTTGGAAGTACTATCTATAAGTTTAATTTTCAAAAACAAAAAGCAAATATTAAATGGTCACCCAACTATGCCTTTAAAGTTCAAGAGTTAAAACCAAATTTTTCAAAGTTCAAATTAATAATTGAAACCAACCTCATAGCTCAAGGGTATTTTGATGATTTAACCCAATTATATATACATAGTTAACTTTTAACTAAAAAATGGTTGATAAGAGAAACAACAAATTTTAAGGTTTCATTCGAAAAAATAGCAAAAAAGTTTTAAAATTATAAAAATAGCAAAACAAATTTATATAATAAAAAATACTAATTAGTAAATGACAAAACTACCCTCAAACAACTACAAATGAAAATGCAGAGATACACCTTCAAAAACAAATACGAATACCACAAATACACCCTACCTAGACATTCTAGAACCACAAATACATAGTATCCAAACATTAAAGAAGCAAAATTAAAAATCATTCAATATGGTCCTTGGGGGTCATTAGAAACTTATAGATGTATACAACAATGGATTTCCTCCAAGGTGATAAATAGCATAGTTAATTTAGGATTTAGTAAAGTTGTTGTTGGCAAGTGAATATGTGAAGGAACGATGTGACCATTGAAAGTATGATTGTGTTTGACACCAAACCAGAGTCTCATATGATGTTCAGAGTATAAACAAAAGCAAAAAACATGTGTGCAAGCGAAAAAATGTCAGCAACATGGTGAAGGTGGTCATTAAAAACTAATGGAATTCAAGAAAGAGTTTCATTAGCCAACATGATGGAAATCAAGAAAGAGTTGAGAAAATGAGATTTTAGAGGCGGCTAAACGAAGAAAATGAAGAAGGTGAGATTTAGGGTTTTTTGTTATCTTCTTTTATTAAATAATAATAATTATGATAATAAGAATAAGAATAAAAATACTAATAATATTATTATTATTAATATTAATATTAACAATAATAATAAACTGAAATATATATATATACACATTCATATGTTTCAAACATTTAAAATTTAATTCTCATTTATATGTTTCTTTTTAGGTTCAACAAGTCGTTTTTACATGTTTGTATATGAAAAGTTGAAAACATTAAAAAAAAATATTTAGTTACAATTGAGTTTGTAACAAACATATAAACAAATCAAAAGTTAGTTGGATATAATCAAATTTGATAATAAAAGCAAATTCAAATATAAATTGGAGAGAAAAAATAGAAAGTTTTTTATTTATTCTGATTTTTAAAAAAATCGATAAGTAGTTAGATAAAATCTAATTTGATAATAAAATATAAATTCAAATATAATTCGAGAAGAAAAATCAGGGGGGTTCGTTTATTTACAATTATATTGTATTCATAATTCCGTTTTCATAAGCTTCAACAATTACAAGTCTAACTCATTGTAGAGGCATAGCAAAAACAGCAAGATTGCAAGAATGAATACTTATTTGTTTGTAAAAAAGACAAAGTAATGATATAATAATATAATAAGATGATAATGAATAAAAGTAATTAAAAAATACAAAAAAATGATCAAATTTAAATGAAATATACCGTTTATTAGATGATAATATGTATAAAATATTCCGTAAAATCCTAATTAAAATAAAAAAAATTAATCTGAATTTAGAATAATAAAAAATATAATATAATATAATATAAAATCTAAAGATGTATTATAAATTAAAATCTAAATGGTGATAAACAAATTAAATATTGATTAATTCAAAATTTTCGAAAAGTGGTTAAATCAAATCAAAACAAATAGCTAATTTGAATCCATTAGGGAAAATGAGGAAGAGATTGGTTTATTTTAAATTAATTCGTAAGGTAGTTATCAAAATCTAATTTTTATATTAAAAATAAATTTGAATTTCAAAAGAGGAAAAAATGAGGAAGTGATTGGTTTATTTTAAATCAAATCCTAGTTTGTTAAAGAAACCACAAGAAAACCTAAATTAATGAAACATTTGTGTAAGTAACAAAAGTTATGGCATATACAACTAATTTGTTAAAAATGTGAGAAATATACCGTTAATTCATTAGAAATGTATGTATACAATTATGAAAAACAATATAGAGATTTGAATAAAATATATGGATAAAAGAAGTTTTAATAATATATGGATATTTCAAATATAAATTTGGTAGAAAAATTTGGATATTTTATTAAGGTGAGATAAATTTGAAAAGTGGTTAAATATAACCTCAAATAATAATAAAATCCAGAGAAATAGGAGGACATTGGTCCTTGAAAAATATCAACAATTACACTGTATACCTCGATCATGTTTTTTATCGTGTACATGTCACATGAATTGCCATAATTCTTATTTCTGGACGGTTTTGCCATGTTTCAGAATGAAACCTCAAATTCTACCAAAATGCATTCTGGTAATGTACTTTCAAATATCTAGTTTTAATTTATTTACCTTCAATGAGTTTTAAGATTAGTCATTTGATAAAAAAAAAAAAAAAAAATTAAAATTAGTCATATCAGTTAGTTTATTGTTAAATTCTTCAGAAAAGAAAATTAATCTCTATAAGTATTCTCTTTATAAATTGTGAAAATATATCGACGTCTTTTCTTACATAAAAATTATTATTATTATTATTATTACTAGTTAACCAATTCCGATAAGTTTCAATCTTAGAAAAATAAATTTAAAATTTATTAAAAGTATTCAAAAACAAGAACTAAAATGAAATTTTAATCATATTTTTATTATATACACACTAAGATTTTGGAATAAGTTTTAAATGTCTTTCTTGTTTTAAAATTTTCATTTTTTTTAGCCATTTAAATCTTCCTGCCACCATCATTCTAACAATGTGAGGTGCATCAAAAGTGGAAATATTTGTGAGAGAATATGCGAATGTGAGAAGAGTTGTAGAGGATGGGAGTTAATGGAAGTTAGAAGATTAAAAAAAATGATTGACTAGATATCAAAATAACTTTCATCTTTTTGGGATTGTATCAATTTAAACTCTAAACTAATAATTGTATTAATTTAAACTATGTTTTTTGGAGGTAGTATCAATTTGGATCCAAAGCTCATAATTGTATCAGTTTAAACCCTAAACTTTTATAAGTATATTAATTTATACCCTAAACTTTCGTGAGTGTATCCAAATAAAACATAATGGAGGATTTAAATTGATACACTTATGAAACTTCAAGGTTTAAATTGATATACTTATGAAAGTTCAGAGTTTAAAATGATGCAATTATTAATTTAGGATTTAAATTGATACAACACCAAAATTCAGAGGTGTAATTTGATATTTGTCCTTTTTTTTCTTCTTCTTTAACATAAGTTCATAAATCGAAACCAAAAGCCAACGACCAAATCACCTCCTTCAAAGATAAAGGAGAATTAAAAAATTTGGAAAGAAGCTACATTATGTATGAGCCTAACAGATAACTTTCATCTTTGGATAGTAAGAAATCTATTGAGTAACGATGGTCTTGGTTTGATGGTTTCTTTATTCGTTAAATTATTGTAGTTGATCATAAGAGCGAGGTCCCAAATTTGGTAGGTACATAGTTCCATTATCCTTGAAAAATATTTGTTTCCTCCAACATCTTTTAATCATGGAGGATGAACGATATATTATATAACTACTTTTTTCCTAAATCATGCCTTTTTGTTTCCTTATGATTTACCACATCACATTTTTCATCATAAAAGAGCTATTTGAAAGTGGTTTGAGGTTAAAATTCAACTTTTGTAACCAAAAAAAAAAAAAAAGTTTATAGTTTGAAATTTATTCGAAATTCGAAGACATAATTGAAACTACATATGCACACATTTACAATTGTTTTTATTTTTAACTCGCCACGACCTCATCACATTTACATTTTTTTTTTCCAGCTAGAAAGTTGACAAAATGGCTGTTATTAAAGTATGTTAAAGGTTGCAGGTACAATTAAAACTTTTTAAAACAACCCAAAAGTTCCAGAGAATTTTATGTAATAACAAACTTGTTTTCTGAAAAATTATTCTCAACATTTCAAAGACAAATATCTGAACCAATTAAGTTATGCTTCAATTGATTTTTTTCTTTTTAAGGAGTTTGTCAATATGTGGTACGAAGAATTTGAACCTCTAACCTTTTAGCTGAAAATATACATATATCTACACCAATGAGACTAGACTAAATCGCAGTTTAATTAATATTTCAATCAGAACTTGATATATTCTCCTATTTTAGAACAGGAACATGAATAATCACCACCGGCCCCTGATTTTCATTTGTGTCCTAAAGAAGTCTGAATTTTGAAAATGTTCGACCGTTCAAGAATCCATTAAATAGAGTTCAAAATTTAAAGACTGATTAGGCATTATTAAACTTAAAAAATCCAATTAGACTCAATTACCAAGCATATAGCATGTATTAGCAATCAAGAAATCCAATTAGACTCAAAAGAGTTATATATATTAGACCCTAAGATTAAATAACTATTTCCAAATATAGAAAAATGAACCAATATATTTATAAATATAAAAATGTCACTATCTATTAGTGATAAACACTAATAAACACGGATAGACTACTATCATCTATCACTAATAGATAATGATAGATGTCTATTAGTGTCCATCACTGATAGACTAACATTTTACTATATTTAAAAATGTTTTCAATAGTTCGACATTTAAAACAAATTTCCAAGATTTTAAACATGTAATTTGATTCACAATTATTCGACTATTTTTCAATGTTTAGAGCTTTTTAAGTAATTGGAATTCAAGAGTGAAATTGTTATAAACATGAGTATGTAAAATTGTTATGATGAAGGTTTGAAATATCGATGTCTACGAAAATATTGCGGTCTCAAATTTATGAAAATACCGATGAAAATTTTGAAAAAATTATGGAAATTGATGAAAATTGTTATAATTAGTTAATGACACCTTCATTAGGGAGGGAAGAATTTTTTTCCAATTAAAATTTCGAACCCTTCCAAATTTCGAAATTTCAAGATTTTGATGGAAATTTTAAACCATAGTTATAATGAATTATAGTTGGGGAAAAAGAAAACCGATAAATTCGAAGTAGAACTCTACACAAGCAACGAACCTATTTTGCTCCCTTCTGCAAGCACATTACTCATGTGACTGTTAAAAGTTTGGCATGAGCTTCAGGATATTTCCTGGATATCAGCATAAGCATCACTCCTGGAAAAAATGAACAAAAATGTTTTTCTTTATGAATAAAATGAAAATAAATAAATAAATCATAATTAAGGAAACTACATTAATGAACTTCAAATGCTGAGTTTAAATGAGATAAAGGTTGAAAGAGACATGGCTAGACTTACCAAACAAAAACTCAAATTTAAGTCGGACCTGCTCATATCCAAAGTGATGCTGAGTTGCTTCGTAGGGACAAGCGACGGGACATCCCGACCATGTACGATAACGCATACCCTGTTAAACAAAATTGTTCCTTTTTTTTTCTAATAAGAGACAAAACTTTTCATTTCCCATGTGAAAAATACAGGAAAAAACAGAACAAAACTCAAACACTGCTCAAGTATTAATGACAAGTAAAAAATTACAGAGAGTGAAGGGAAAGGGGTTGCACCCAAATTTAAGACATCACCCAAATTTCCTCCCACTTCCTATTTCTTCCTGAAAAAAAAACCTCTGTTAGTCTGCTCTGCCCACCATCTCCATAACAAGGCTTTGATAGCAGTGAACCAAAAAAAAAGAACTTTGGCTTCTTGGAACTGTGTACCGAGCAAGTGGCTCTAAATTCTCTTCCATCTTACTCAGACGAAATTATTGAACCAGAAATCTTTTAGTCCAGCTCTGCATACTCTAGTTACACCTTAAACAAGAAATTGGCACTGCATGACTACTTGTATTCGAGCAAGTCTTGTTTCCAACTAATACTATTTGGGTTAAAGAATCAAACATATAGGCTGAATTTGTACTACGATATCATCTTTCAATGAGAACCATGTAAAATAAATGACAATGATGAGGTACATCATACTTTCTTTTTATGATACAATCACTTACGAGGCCAACATTTAGTATATCTCCAGCCACTAACTTGGAAAGTACATTCTATTTTTACAGACTAGAAGAATGTGTTGTTTCCTGCACCTGCAAAATGATCGTTATAACGGACTCCTCATGTGCAAAGTTCATTTTATGGCTAAATACAAATAGATACATTTATTTCCACTTGTGAAGCACCTTCGCTATGATTAGGGGTTAATCATGCATGTCTTGATGCATCATCATGCAACTGAGTTGTTCTTACATTGGGGTCGTCCTGCCACAAGGAAATGACTTGAATCTGGATGACATATAAACGGCATAACGAAATAGAAGATATCCATTGTGTTCAGTAAACTAACCCGAATGCCATAGGTGAAACCAGCTGGTGTTCGGAAAAAATCCATTTGTCCCTGCAGGAACAAACCTTTTTTGTAAAATGTGGTGACTAGAGCACAAATAGGCTGATTAACACACATCCAAAATGTAACATACCAGTCCATGAATACTCGGTTGAGCAGCGTAATAACCATCATGGCTAGGTGCTATTGAGTTTAATTGACCCTATATATAAGAACCCGGAATTTCCAATGATTACCAACGGACGAGAAATGGGATATAGAGATCAAATATTTTATTCCAAGTTTGAACCAGCACATATACTTTTTTGTGTAACCATAAAGCTTACCAGCCCCTGGATGGCCTGTTGATTTCCATAATAATTATCACGGGTAGGTGCCATTAAGTTAAGTTGTACCTGAGGAGATAAGAGTGCATGGAAGTGAAAACTTGGCCAGTTCACTAATCAATATGCCAAAGAGAGACTCGAAAAACTCATACCATTCCTTGCACACTTGGTTGTGTGCCAAAATAGCCATCAAGGGTTACTGCTCTTGAGCTTAATTTGTCCTGAGAAAAAGAGGGGAAAGAATCATATCTATATATTGACAATGGTTTGTAGTTTACTTTATCTTCACGTAGAACAATTTTTAAAAAACATTTAATCAATTATAATGCCCCTAGTCCTTTTTATTTCCAAAGATAAATTTGAACATTGACATAATTTCAAACGAGACACTAGCACGAGAAGTAAGAACCGAAAAGTGATCCCTGAAAGATGGCTGGAATTTGGAAGGTCGAAAGAATTTCCTAAACACGGAAGTGGAAGATTGAATCAACTTCAATCAGAAATTTGAGCAGGTGGTCATCTTAAATTCTTTAGCAGGATTTCTGAGATCGAAGGTTTTGGCAACAATCTTTCCTCTAAATCTGACTTTGCACCTCATGAATACAGAGAAAACGCTTCAAAGAACCTTTCAATACGGTTTTGGAAAGAAAAAATTGTCCTTGATTCTCAAAAGTATCAACGTTAGAACTCAAGGGGTGACCCTCTCCTCCCAGATGTTTTCGACCACAAATGAGGTTGAGGCAACAATTAATCACCTTTTCTCCCTTTTGCTAGTTTTTGCTCACTGGACAAGTCTCCTTAAAAACTGTTTATCTATCCCATTGTCTCCCACATAATATAACAAGTCTAATCACAGAAGTTATTCGTGTTTGGTGGTTTGAAACTGGAAAAGCAAAATCTTAAGATGAAAGAAGAATAAATCATCTTTTATGGTTGATTTGAATTGGCATAAAAATTGTTTGAAGACAAACAAAATTGTCTTTTATTTTGGGATTCAACGTGCTCATATATACATCATATTCAACGTGCTCATATACTCTTGTGAAATTACTTTTCTGAGGAATGATATTTTATTTTTCTTTCTACATTTTAGAAGTAAAATTGCAGTACTTTATTTCAATATCTCATATAGATTGCTCCAAGATATTCTGAAATGACCTTAGTTTATAATTATAATTCCTTACAGATCTACGAATTCAGAAAATGATATACTTCATAATGTATCCCAAATGAACAGGATCAATATAAGCAAAAGTTAAAAACTGACGTGATTATAATAATAATAACGATGGTGAAAGACTGATAGACAAACCATCTGCTGCAAGCTATCTTGAGCTCCAACAGTCATGACATCTGGCTCGCAATTCACCTGCAATTCAAAAGCGTCATTTTCAATATCCAACACGTAGTACTTAAAATATAAAAACCGAAACTGCAAACAACTAACCTTCCTTTTCTTAGTTGGATTTTTTTTCTTGTTTGTCTTGCCTATGTTTCTAATCTGACTATCTTCTTCAATGCAGAGTAGACCATGAGCTGCTGATGTACCAGCTTCTAAAAAAGTTCTATTAGAATTATTAACACTAGTACAATTTCCAAGAGTTTCATCGAGTGCATGTAATGCAATACTGTAACTCTCTTGGGACAAAGATCCCTCTTCAATCAATCTCAATGCTCGCTGGCATAAATCGTTGTACCGTTGCACCCGAGATTGTACTGGCTCAGGTTCTTCTCCCATTAATTGTCGGCTCTTAGCATCTTTTGTCCACCGCTTTAAAATATACTGAGCTGGAATAGTAGAAAGTTCACACTTTTGAAGAACAACCATAGCATGTCTACAAAGGTAACCTTTATATTCATACAACCGGCAAAGACAAGAAACTTCCGACTTCAATCCATTCCATACAACAATGAAGTCTAGATTTTTTTCCAAATCTTGGACTTGATAGGTAATGCTTTTATCATCTTCCCTTACCTTCCTAGGAAAGCAAGCAACGGCACCTAAGACCTCAACTTGAAACTTTTTAAATACCGCATGTGTGTACATTCCCGAAACGCTCTTCTCAAATGGCGAAGGAGATCTTAAAGTGGGTTGTTTGTTCCATGTATCAGAATCAGCTTTTGCTTCCTCTTCATACCTATCCTGTAAAATTGTTTCATACTGTTTCACAAATTCTTGCACAGTGGTCTTCTTGTGCAAATACTTATCAAGGAAGGAGTTTACACTTTCAGATCGCTGTGGCATGGCCATTCCAGCCAAAAAGACATCTTTCATATATGTTGGTGCCCAGTGTCTTTGATCTTCACATAAGGACTGAACCAATTCATCTTCTTTGAGTTCAAATCTATCAACCAGTTTCCACCACCTTTTCTCAAACTCTTCATTTGTCCATGACTTGTAGATGCATTTTTCAAATTTTGCCATAAAATTCTCATGTCGTTTAATTACATTACCAAGGTTTTCAGAAATTTTTCCTAATATGTGCCACAAAGTGAAGTGATGATACACATTTGGAAGCACCTCTTGAACTGCTGATTTCAGTACTTTATCATGGTCGGTGATAATAACTTTTGGAGCTTGTCCACCAATTGCTTTCAACCATATGTGCAATAGCCAAGCATACGTTGTTGGAGTTTCATCTGATAGTAAAGCGCATCCAAGCAACATAAACTGATAATGTTGATTCACTCCAACAAAGAAAGCAAGGGGCAACTTATATTTATTTCTGATGTAGGTAGTATCAAGTGAAACTACATCATTAAAATAAATATAGTCATGCCTACTTTTTGCATCAATCCAAAATAAATTCCTTAACCGGTGATCTTCACCAATATCTACAGCATAAAAGAAGTTAGAGTTCAAATTCTGCATCTGAGTGAGAAAGTCAAGTAAAATCCTTGCATCTCCAGCATCAAAAGCCAAATTGCGAACTTTGTCAAATGGATTCTTGGAGTCACTCTTGAGTCCTACTACATTTTTGTATTCTGCAAATTGTCTAGCCATTGCAGCATACATCTTTCTTGTTTGTTCACTGACAGCTTGAGCTGGTAAAAGCTCATGGTTATGCTCCTTAACAAAACTATGTATAACCCATTTACCATCTGCCCTCCTCTTCACGTGCATGCTAGCTTTGCAGTCTGTCTTTGCACATGCTCTTCGACCAGTTGAATTTTCACTTTCCTGCTTAGTTTGCCTTACACGTGGACGATTGAAGGATTTATCATACTCTCTCTTCATGCCATAACGGGAACAAGCAAATTTTGCATCAATAAATTCTCTTGATGTCTTTGAACGGCGGCTATTTTGTATTGCTGTGTTGAATCCCATAGAGCGAGCATATTCCTGATAGAAGGAATATGCTTCACCGTGTGATTCAAATTCCATGCCAGGAAGTGGTTCCAAATTTGTGTCCTCTTTAAACATTACCATGTCTAACATGGGGGAATTTAAATCTCCACCATCTTCAACGTGCATCCCATCTGTAGCATCAACCATATTTCCACTCTCAATAACTCCATTATGAAGTTTTTCTTCCACATCCAACATATTATTGATTCCATTTGGTTCTTCATCTTTGTCATGCTCACCAGAAGGTAGCCTAAGATCTATATCCATGGTGAGAAGAGTCAATTGCTAATGAATTTTGGAGATACCTGAAATGGAGATTAAATACTGAACATCTTAAAGACTAAAATTTGACTGTGACTTACATACACATAAACAGGGTCATCTAAACTAGAAAAAAGAAAATCACAGCCTCTAAGTTATACGGTCTATACCTACTATGCCCATAACCATTGGAGCAGGTTATTGCTGCTTGCTTGTCTATGGTGAAATCTACAACATCATTTCACAAAATCAAAGGCTGTTTGTATGTAGATGAACTAAAATTTAATATCTTGAGATAACAGCGGTGCATTTCCATTCTTATATTTTTATCTCAACAATAGTATTTTGAACTGTGTCATTGAGATTTCAAACTTTCACAATGAACCAAAAAGCCCAGCAGAAAATTGCTAATTTCATCTATATATTGAAACCCAATAAGACATACAACATGAATCTTCCAATGTCGCTGCATGGAATGTCACACAACATCTTATTCCCCTCACAATGGTTGATTTACAAAATAATAATTGGAAACAAAAATAGAACAATCTGTAATTTGCAAAGGTAGCTATGGAAAGAGAGGAATATAAAAACACGCTTAATCATCTATCCAGTATCATAGGAAGGACAATTACTGGTCCGCGAAGATGTAGAAACAAACAAACAAACGACGGAATATCTGCAAATTGCTTTAATAGAAACTCACTACTAAACACAAAGAAGCAAATTTTCTATATATCATTGTATCTTCAGAACTTCATTCCATTTCTACTGCTACTTTAGATCCATATTTCCTGAAGTGATATCATAAGGATCAGATCCATTGAATCTTTCCCCTGTCAGCAAAAGCATTCCCCTTGAGTATTCTACTGAACGATGAAAATGATACGATGCTAAAATAGTTCAATTTTCAACTTCACATCATACTGGTCACTAGACACTAAAGTGGTATTCACCGCTTCATTCATGCCGGAACACTTGGCAAACTGTCGGTACCTCAGTTGGACGTAATACCCCCTAACTATAAGACAAAAAACTAAAAGAAAGGTCGTTGAGCTGGGCTTTGGTCTGGCACGTAGCTACAAGATTTACATCAAAACTGGACAAATACAAGTCAAATTTATGTTTGATACCGACAAACTGATCAAACCCGGTATAATTTTGCGCATATTAAACTGTTGAATTAGAAAGTTGAAGGAGAATTCATGGAGACCGGCACTACACCGATATAGGTCGCCCTCGAATTAAATCTGACGCCACAGTAATTTCGTAGCATTCCTCCCGCTGTTGAAGTCACTCAGATGAAGCAGAACTTGAATTGTCTAAGTTGGGAAACACATACACTTCCATCCAGCAGCTAAGAATTTCCACAACATCGCCAATACACGACACTTTCAATCCTCAAAACTTCAAAATTTATTTTCATAAACTTCCCATCATCGACGATCCTTCCATTTTATAATTTTCCTACTTCCCCAACAACAAACAAAAAATAAATAAAATAAAATATCCCCTCCATTCTCCCGGCGAACAATAATTCCACCCCATACAAACGTAAGCATAATACAGCAAACCCAACAAGGTTCAACATGGGAAAAATGTCGAGCAATCAACAAAAGAAGAAACAAAAAAAAAACTGAAAGAAAGAAAGAGAACATGAGAGAAACAGTTCGCAATGGGGGTTTGAAGAGGGGGTGATTGAGGAAGAGAGAGAAAAGCAGTTGGACCTGAAGTGCAGGGCATATAGAGAATCTCAGGGGGAGTTGAAGAAGCTGAAACAAAGAGGCGAGCGAGTGGGGGATGTCGCCGCGAGTGGGGCAAAGAGTGGAGAAATTTTTGGGAAATTAGGGTTTGTAAACCACTCGCCGCTGGCCGAAGGGGATGTTTGTTTTCTTTTCTTCACAATGGATAATCCGTCACTCGCTTTTCTCTCACTCGCTTTCAGTTTTCTTTTTTTTCTTTTCTTTTTCTTTTTTTTCTTCTTTTCCTTTTTCTTTGACGGACTCTTTTACCCCTTTTGGCGCGTTGGCTATTTTCGATTTATTTATTTTTCCGGGATATATATAAAACTTTAGGGGTTAAAAAAAATCCGATTATCCGAAAAATCATCCACCCAATCCAACTCAATCTGAATTGGGTTATCAACTCATTTGTGTTGTATTGGATTTAAATAAATGAAAATTTTATAGGTTTGATTCAAATAAATGAAAATTTTATGAGTTTTGTTGGTTCATGGATTCACCTAATATAACTCAAATCTGAATTTATTATTAACTTTAAAATATTTTTATTTATACATATATTGATTTTAATTTTATTTAATTTCAATATTTTTTTAATAATTTATTATTCAACAACTCTTAAAAGTAGTTCATTTACATTTATAAATAACATTTTCACTCTATAAATTGAAAGTGAGTTATTAATCTTAATTTAATACATTAAAATAATTAAATTAGACTTTTACATATTTACTTTTTATTTCATTTTATAACAAAATTTTAAATAAATGACCTCATCAATCTGAACCAACCCAACTTAAATATTTTATAATTGGATTGGGTTTGGTTCATTTTTTAATAATAATGATTATTTAGGTTGAAGAAATTTACAGTCTGAATAATTAATTTGAGTCTAAAAGGTCTTTCAACACCCCTAAACTTTATGAATAATATTGTAAAAAAAAAAAAAAAAACTTTTGAATTTTTTTTAGTACAGTCGAGAGTAGAGAAATCGAACAATGAACATTGTGATTACCAATACAGTTGAGCTATACTCGTTTTAAGCATTTTATGAATTTAATTGAATTTTGATTTGAATTACAAATTTACATCATTCTATTTTAAAAGCATTATTATAGTCTTTATATTTATTTTGAGCTTTTTTTAGTACCCATTTATCTTGATTTTAACACATTACGAAAGTTTGGTCTGGTTTGATCGTTTAGTTTTTTTAATTAGTTTATAAATGCTAATTCCATATTTTATAATAAAAATTATTTTTCTCAATCTCTCTCTTATTGTCCCTCTCTTTCTTGTTTTTCTTTGCATCTTAGGGACCATTTGATTGGCAGACTTTCTATATGGGAATTGGTATAAATATTCAATTCTCATGTTTGCTTCACAATTTTCACCCATTTGCTCAGAAATAAACTATTCGCATTCTCATTTTCCACGTATAAGAGTTTTCTATTTCCTTTAAAAATTTTGAATTTTTTCTTTTTCCTTTTCTATTTTTCCTTTTACATATAATTTCACTTTGAATATAATTAACTAATTAATTGATTAATATTAATTTAACAAAAATATATAAGTTTTTGTTTTAATAAATCAATAACGATATATTAAAATATTTACTTGACTTGCTTTTATGATGAAAATTTATTAAATGGATAGAATTATTTTTTTACATAAGTTATTTATTTATTAACTAATAATATCTTAAATATATTTAATTAATAAACTAAGATTAGTTAAATTTAATTAGTATCAAACTTCATTTTCAATAATAATAATTTATTACTTTATTATTTTTTTAATAATCAAGTAATTTGTGGAGACTAATTTTAATTTTATCGTTCATTATGAACATATAATTATCACGGGTTATTTATAAGAAGTTAATTATTTATTGTGATTATTTTTTATTACTCCGTTCAGCATTAACATATCATATTTACAAAATATTTTTTAGTATTATTTATTAATATATCATATTTTTATCTCATTTTCTTCACCTTTTATATAATATATTGTCCATTTAAATATGTTTTCTTATATTATTTAATTAAAAGTAAAATTACAAATGTTGAACTTAATTAATAATAAAATGATTAAATGTTAGATTATAATTAGTATGACGTTCATAAAGTGCATTAACTGATTAATTTTAATTATAAATTTATTAAAATATTTATAGTTATAATTAAAATATTGAATATTTATAATTATATCATAATCTTCAAATATTTATAATTATAATATTATTGATTCATATTTAATTAATTTTTTATTGGTATATTGAATATTATTTATTCTTTAAATTATTAATATATTACAATTATAATAAGATTTTCATGTTTAATTTCATAAATTAAACACAAACACAATTTATATTCAATCAATTATTAATCTGTTACAATTATAATAAGATTTTCATGCTTAATTTCATAATTAAACACAAATACACTTTTTGCTCATAAAATTCTGATAGCATTCTCATGCACGACAAACATAGTCATTCTTGATTCCCAGTCATTTTATCCCAAAACATCCTTTTGGTTTGAGGATTTGCTATATGAAATTGATATCGGCATCCAGATCTCATGTTTGTTTCACCGTTTTAACCTATAGGAATAAGTTGTTTCTAGGCACTCTCGTTCTTTTCCTTCCAAAACTGTGTGATTTCTCTTTTCCCCTATTCATCTGTTTTTCATTTTACATATAATATCATTTAGAATATAATTATTAATCAATACGAATTTAACAAGATTAATGTGAATATTTATTTCAATAAATCAATAATAATATATTGAAATATTTACTTAACTTATTTGTACAATCGAAATTATTAAATGAATGAAATTACTTTTTTTATATAAAATTATTAATTAATTAGCTAATAATATCTAGATATATTTAATTGACAAACTAGACTAGTTAAATTTAGTTAGTATAAAAAATTTAATTTTTAATAATAATAATTTTTTATTTTATTTTTTTAATAATCAATCGATTATTTATTTGGATTAATTTTAATCTTCTCCTTATTCATGAACATATAATCATTATTTATTATTTACAATTAGTTAATTATTTATTGTGATTAATTTATATTATTTATTCACCATTAACATATTATATGCATAAAACTTTGTTTTCAAATATAATAAAATGTCACTAATAGATAGTTATAGATATCTATTAGTGTCCATCACTGATATTGGTAGATGTAGACACTAATAAGCATTAACATTTTGCTATATTTGAAAATATTTCCAACAATTTTGTCATTTAAAACAATTACCCAAAATAATAATTAAGTATCGTTTTCTTTTCATAAATTATCAACATTAAAAAAAGCTATTGACTAGACCAATGATGTTACCAAATGCAAACCTCAAGAATATCGTACGAAAACTCAAAGAACTATACGCAACTTAAGTCACACTTAACAAATAAAAATGTAATTTTTCTAAAAGTACTCGAAAGGAAAATCACTATCATACAAGTTGAGTGTATTACAAATAACAGATGATATAACCAAATTTGAACTTAAGTTAATGGTAATTGACACACATTCTTTATAAGGTTAAAGATTTGATATCTTATCCTAACAATTGTTGTGCTACAAGAAAAGATTGATTCAAAATATATGACATTTTATAGAAAGACGGAAATATGTAACTTTTTTTTTTCCGTTCTCCCATTGAAGATGAAGGCGATTTGTAGTGTGCTTGAGATTAATTACTTCATATATCATCCTCTCTTTTATTGAATTTGATTGTTTAGAGGTTATTCGCCTTTTAAACCAATTTGATAAAGACCATAGTGTTGTTTAATATCACCACTTACAATGTTTTATAATTAATTAACTTATCTAGTAGAGGTGCAATGTTTTCATCACATCAACCAATCACAACATGTTGTTAGCATATTGTTTAGCTCATTAGACGATCATCGTGGCATTTTCTGCCCATTGACTAGTGAATTTCTTTCGCTGGATCTTTCAGTTTGCTAACGATGATAGACAATCTTTTATACTTTTTGCTTATTTTCTCATACTTCTAAAAAATGTCATCTGACAACGTGTAAAATTTTCCAGATAAAATACATATCAGCACCTTTGTTAATGACATTAAGTTCAAAACATTTAAATCTTGTTGTAAGAAAAATGTAGTGCGGATATGGAGAGCAAACCGATTTAAGCATAATTTAATAAATAAAACATTTATTAATGTTTTGGAAGTTGGTAGAACAACGATAAAAATAGTAAACACTAAGGTCTTGTTTGATAATCATCCCGTTCAGGCTTTTTATTTTTTAAAATTAAACATATAGACACTACTACAATCTCCAAATTTCTTCATTTATTGTCTACTTTTTACCAATGGTTTAAAAAGTAATTTCAAAATTTGAAAGCTAAAAATAGTAGCTTTTAACTTATTATTGTTTTTTAAATTTAGTTAAGACATCAACCATTATATTTGAGAAAAATGTAAATCATTGTAAGAAATAGAGAATAAATAGACTTGACTTTCAAAAACCAAAATAAAAAAACGAAATGATAATCGAACAAGGTCTAAAGAGTAATATAAAACTTTGTTACCCTATCCAATCACGAAGTAAAAGCTTATATCTATATCAAAATTATATTAAAAAAAAGGTCATCAGAAATAATTTTTACCTTATCACATTGCCCTTCAATTCTAAACAAATGTTTACTATACTCTCTTGTGGCCAGGTACCACTCCTTCTATTTACTCCAAACATTTAATGGTGATTGTCACGGTTGTGTTTTATCAACACCCCCACCATTTCATATGATTGATACGGTTGTGATTTATCAACACTCCTAACCTTGTCACGTCACTGTATATTGGACCAAGATATTTACAATATATAATTCCCGACTTTTCATTCAAATTTTCTACAACATTGACCTTATTTTTGTCTTAGTAGTGATTGATGATGTTGAATTGTCTACATTTTCGGGTAATCAACAATGTTATACGGTCTACACTTTCATGTAATCAACAATGTTGTATTTGTCTACATTTCCTGGTAATCTATCTTTTTTGTGACTTGAGATTGAATAGTCTATGAAATCTATAATCTAACAACCAAATTCAAAATCATTTTTTATTTTCTTGTTTTCTATGTTGAGTCCAGTTTTTCAAATTTATTTTCCTATTAGTATGCACGAACTTCTTTACATGAGTATTACGCTCCACTTCTTCTCACTCTCGATTTCAAATCCATCTTTGTAGATCTTTTAGTTTAATCCACTATTGGATATTTAGTCTAACATTTTTACTGATTTCTTAAAATTAATTATATCAAATTTTCATTTGATTGATTGTAAACTTCATGTCTGACTTAGTTGCTCAAATTTGGGCGGACCATTTTCATTAACCTATGTAACAGTATTTATTTTTTATTCAAGAAATATTAAACTTATAAAATATGTTTCTACTTGCACGTTAAAAAGCTTATAAGGTTTTACATCTAAAGAATAAATAAATTAAAATATGAAGGCCTCTAGACATTTTCGCCTTATCGTCTTTGACTTTGTTGTTTTTAATTTTATTTTAAAAAATTCATATCCTAGTTGTCTATCAAAAAAAATAAAAAGATTCATCAAGATTGTGTATCAACAAACTAAAATATTATAATGTCAATAATAAATTCAAGTAACAAGAAATTAAACAAAATTCTAAAAACACTAATCGTGCTAGGAGAAGATTTAAACCTTGTTTGATAACCATTTGATTTTTTGTTTTTGTTTTTGAAAATTAAGTCTATTTCATCAATATTTCTTACAATGATTTGCATATTTGTAAAGTACAAAAGTTGAATTCTTAGCCAAACTCTAAATTCTAAAAACAACTTTTTGAAAGCTATTTTTTCTTTTTAGTTTTTAAATTTTGGTTTAGTTTTTTAAATAAAAAGTAGATAAAAAAAATTAAGTTTAGAGGTATAAATAGCGTCTATAAACTTAATTTATAAATACAAAAACAAAAAAAAAAAAATAGTTACCAAGTGAGATTTTGGTTATTATAATTTTAAAAAAGAAGTATGATATTAGATCTAATTATAAGAAAATAATATTCGATTTTCTTATCAAATTTTGAGAAAAAAATGCCCCAAAATTGTCCACACCATTAATAATAATAACAACAACATGAAGATCCATAAATTTGTCAACCATAAATGCAAGACATGTTTACAAAAATATTTTCCTCCGTTCAAGGTCTTGTTTATTGAATATTTATTTATTTATTTTTAAAACAGGGTATGAAATTCTTTTTTTTCTTTTCTTTACCCTTTATCCTTTCCTTAAAAAGATTAACCATCGAAGAATTACCCCATTAATCAAAGACATGATTTAGGTTATTATGTGAATTTTGTATCAATTTTATTCTAATTACACCATTATGTATTTTTATTTGATACATTCATCCATCTTTATATATTAGATTCTGTACTTCTTTTTAAATTTTACTTTCAATAGAAGTAATACACTATATTTCACAAATTAAATTCAAATTTGTGGGATATTTGATAAGCAAAAAAAACTAAAGTTAATTTGTAAGATATGTATATAGGTATTATTTTATTTTAACTTTTTATTTAATGATAATAATCTAATTTTAATATAATGTTTTAAGAACTATACTCATTTTGGAAAAAAATAATACTACTATTAAAATTAAATTTTAAAATGATGAATCACGTGTAATACACGTGGATAAAATCTAAGCGTACTTCAATTTCAAATTAAAGAATACCTACAAATATCTCATAAATTAACTTTAATTTTATCGCCTATCAAATAATTTTCTCCCCCACTAAGTGTCAGATAAAACCAAGATATATTTTTCAAAATAAATTGTTATATAAATTATATGCAACATTACTTTGTAATTAAAAAAAGATGTGTGATAGACTATTGTAAATTATCAAACTATAATCTTAAACTTTGAGAACGATGGAGTTGAAAAATATGAAGAATTACAAATTAAGAGAAGATATAAACTATTTTATCTCTGTGACAAAGAAAATATCAAACTTTTATATTGTTATAAAGTGTAAAAAAAATTACAAAACTATCAAGATTCCAAAACTTTTGACATTCCATTTTTAATTATATAACAATTTATTTAACCAATATAATACTTAATTTAATACTTGGAACTTGAAATAAATTAATTGATAAAATTAATTCTTGAAATAAATTGAGAAGGCCTTTTAGAATTAAATTTTGAAATTAATAAATTTTTAAATACATTTTTTAAAGAGGAAAATTTTAGTTGATGATAAGTAACTACAAATTCAGTATGGGAGATAAAGTCTAGATGGAAAAAAAGAAAAAAATATATTGAATTAAGAGACACAAACTGGGGAGAGGTGTATAAATAAAAGAAAAGTTAAGTTAATATTCATTAATTATATTTCAAAATTATCATATTTAATTTAACTTTTTTTTAGTTTCTCTTTAAATTTACAGTATTTAACAATAATTTTTTTTTTTAGAATAGGCGATATTATTATATAACAACAAGGGGATCCCATAGTTCGGGATCAGAGTATCAAAGCATAAGGTAACAAAGCCTACAAGATAAGATCAGAATAAAACCTAACACAAAAAGAAACAAACTCGTAGACCACTAGAGAGAAAGCTAGAGAAAAAAAAATCCCACAAACAAGGGACAACAATAAAAACAAAGAACAACGGAAAGTACAACAAGAAAAACATCTGTAAAACATACTATATAAGACCAAAAAGATCAACCCGCCAGGAAGAAGCATGAGCACGAACCGTAGAGACCATAAGGTGAACCAGAGCTGACACTGACCTCGGTCTACTTCCATGCAGTCGCTGATTACATTCTTGCCAGATGTAGTATATGGAAGCACACCAGAAAACACGGAATAACTTCCTACGCACCCCTTACCCGACCCCACTCGACACAACCAACTCCACCCCCGGCCCACAAAATATCAGCCCAAGACACCCTAGGACGACGAGGATGCAAACTCTCCCACGCACTAACGATAGAAAACCGACCACTCGCATCCGGTACCCACACCCAATAATCTTCCCCCCTCACCTCGGCCCCACTGCCTGAATAAGACCCCATATCTCAAGAAACTCCCATACACTATAGGCCAACTCCAACCTCCCTCACCATCCATGAATTTTGACAACCGCGCCCTCCAAACTACTCCCTGCATCATAAACCACGGTAGACCCATATGAATCCAACATCGCACCCCCCGACAGCCAATGATCCCACCAAACAATACAAGATCGACCATCGGCAACCATCAAATGAATCAAATGCTTGAATCTATCTTTATTTCGCAAGATAGCCCTCAAGCATCAAAACCTCTCAACCTCACTCCGAAAGTCTACAGAGACCGGCCACACAAATGAAAGTAAATGAAAGTAATTTCTTCACCTATATATATTTTCCTTTTATGATTTTTCATTTCTAATTTATTATATTTAATTTAGGCATTTAATTTATATTATTTAAACTTGCAATGATTAGTTTTATTTTAGTTATTTTATTCATATTTCAAATTGGTGAATAAAATAGATCACATGAAGGAAAAATTATAACCTAATAATAATAACAATAAAGTACAATGAACAATTTCTCATTCATTATAATAGGGTGATAATTGTTTAAAAATTGTTGTAATAACAATATCACGGTTGATATAGTCGTCAACAATGAAGCCTTTATATGATTTTCAATAAGACATTTGTTATTGTTGCGATTGAAGAAATATTATGTTGTGTTATGTGGGCGGCTCCAATCTTGATTCCACTATTAAAAAAACACAAGCACGTCCATAAGAAAAACATGTAATTGGGACTATAAATAGATAGAAGAATAAAATAAATTAAAGGTGTGTTTTGGGCAAAAATTATCCTAACACTGTGATAACCTTCTCTTGCTACCATAAATACTATTTTGTATTTCTCAATTAGCTATAATCAACACCATTACAAAACTATCATTTGATACAGTATTTATTATTTGCTATAATTTTTAATATTTTACATTCATAATTGTTTTTAATTATCTACTACGATGTTTACTATTTTATTCTCAAACTAAAATAGTTTACATTTCAAACACATACTATTATAACCCAAACTAATATAATATAGACTCCAAATACAGACTATTATAACCCAACTATAATAACCTAGGACTATAGTAACAAACTCCTTGCCCCAAACATCTCCTAAGAGATTTTCTCAAATATTTGAGACATTCGAATTTACATTTTTCTAATATACATTTCTATGAAGAGAAAATAAATAAAGAAAAACTTATGAAGGGGTTTGGGAGAGATAGTGGAGGCAAATATTCGGTGACAATAACAAGTACACTAAACTTTTCGGTGACAAATATTCGGCGCATCAGTCAGAGAATTAAAGTCATCCCATCTGTGCAATCATAAGAGAGAAGTCGCCTTTCACCCCGAATTTCTATAAATACCGAAGGTAACCTTAAGAAGAGGAGTTTGGAGAGTTAGAAAATTTTTCCAAAATTTTAAGGCGGAAGCGAGAAAAGGAGATTGTACCGATAGATCGTTCCAGTGAGCTCTGGAGAGTGTTGGAAGCATCAAGATCAGAGAGAGGGCCAGCTCCTGCGAAAGCAGGAATATCTTTCGAACCAAATAGAGTTGCTAGTGTAAAGGCCTTGGGCAGCAAGGGATTGCTACCAGGCTCTCTACCTCTATCTTCCATTGTTATTTTGTATTCAACTCATTTATAGAAATGAAATTTACTTTTCTATATCTGTTCGCTCTCTGTTTATTATGCATGAGTAGCTAAATTTGTTGAATGGGTCGAGAAGTACTTAGCTAGCATAATTTGGGATCTTCATTATATGCAATTATCTTGTATTATGTATGCTTCATTCGTCCATTAGAAATACTCGAGAGGGTAGTCTAAGGACAGGATCTAGGCTTGGAAAAGTAAAGTTAGAATCTAGGCTCGGGAAAGTCATATTAGAATGCATAATCAAGAGATAGAAGCTTAGGAATAAACACTGTTTGCTATTAATGCATCGTATGCATCCTAGAGATAGGATATGATTGTGTGCAGTCATCTTATCTTTGTGTGCATCTTGCATCATCGCATAGGAAAAGAGTAGAGACTTAGGAATAAACTCTATTTACACTTTTGCATTCAACACATGCGTCATAGACTTAGGAGCACCGCATTTGTATTGGAAAATGACTTGTTGTACATGGGTGTAGCATGATCGCATAGTCTGACGCATTCCTAGGTGACGCTAGTTAAAGACTTTCTCAACACGTTCATCCGCATACCCAGTGCATCTATCGCATAATCAAACTTTTATCAAATTTGCTGCATTTATTTATTTAATTACCGCAACCAACAACACCAAACAACTATTTGAGTTACCGGTTACCGCAAAGTTTTTGTGAAAAAAATTATCACCGCATATTGTTTTCCCAAGTCCCTGAATTCGACTCTGGACTTACCAGAAAACTTAGTGGGGTTTATATTTTGATTCCATTGAGAAAACTTGATTACTCAACGCAATTTTCATCATTGCATTTCATCCATAATTTCATCTTATAAAATAACGCATCATGAAGTAATTGAGGTATTTTTAGTCGAGTTGAGGTTAATTGAAGTATTTTTAAATTACATGATGATAAAAGCATCTAGAAAAAATTATTTCTCATTCGTACTTTTATATATATTATAGATTTATTTATTATAAATTAACTTGAAACTATAAATATAAAGTTTCAAGTGTTAATTTTGTTTACTTACTCTATTTCATATTAAACATTTTAAATTGTATCTTAAAACTTTATGTCATAAAAAATTTTAGTCAAGTGTATCGCACATGTACTCCACTTAGTCCAAAGATAACTTTTAACTTTCATCTTTTCCTTTTTAACTTTTTCAGTAAAGATCATTTTACCTTCATACTCATACTCTTCCATGTTTCGTACCTATTCATCTATCTTTTTTTTTTTTTCTTTTTTTTTTTTCGTTTAATTTTTCACCCCATTTTGTCATTAAATTTTTCAATAAATTCTTATTTTGTTCTATATTTTCCTACTTTTTTTTACCTCTGTTCTATTTTTACCTTTTTTTCTTCTTTCATTTAAATTTTACATACCTCTCTGTAATTTGCAAGATGAATTGGGAATTTATTTTGTTGGATAAAGAGATTGGTCAGATTTTATGAATGTGCAATTTTATTATTATTATTATTATTTTTTTTTTATAGAAATGAGATATAACTATTTATCAATAACTTATTAAAATAATCATGTAAATACAACCTAATAAACTATTTGAAGTTTTTTCTCCAAAATTAGAGATCAGTAGATAGTTTATTATAGATTTATTTTCTCGTATAACAATAACAACTTCAAATGTGCAAAATGTTGGATTTTATGGATGTTTTTAAAAAATTCAATAGGAACAAAATTCTGCATAAAAATAATTATATTTTGTCTTATCTTAAAAATAAATAATTGTTTACTGCTATCTTCTTCTTCTTCTTCTTAAAAACAAATAATTGTTCTCAATATTTTAATAGATACAACGTGGTTTCATAAAAATGAAAACATCATACTTTCATCTATACCATTTATGTCTTTAATTATTAACTTCATGTCTAATATTTAGATAAAAAACATTCTTTTAAATTTTTATATTTCAATCCATGAAATTATGCTCCAAACATTTTCAATTGTATCCAACACATTTCATATTGATTATAAGTTAATTAAATAAAACATATATATAGTTTTAATCATATCGTCCAACACACTTCATATTGATTATAGTCTTTTATATTTCAACCTTTAAACAACGTCTCTTCCTTCCCACCAAAAGTATCATCTCATTCTCTTACCTAACTCACGACTCCATAATTATCTTTTATTTGAAAAATACTTATGTGCATCTTAGACATTATTTATCTTTGTACATCCTAATAAATTGTCAAATCATAACTTATTATGTAACAAATCCTGTCTTTTTCTTTTTTGAAATATTTTAATATATTTTTAGATGTGAATGGTGAAAAATGATGCACAAAAAATGGTGATACCTAGGATGCACCTACATTTTATCGTTTTTATTTTTACTTTTTTTAAGCATGACAAACACCCATGCATGAAATTGAACCTCAAACCCTTAAAGAGAAAGACCACGTCACTTATCATTGAACAAAATGTCACTTATCGCTGACCAAATTACACTCTGATACCAAATAAATCTAAACCTATCCATTCCAATTAAATAAAGAACCTAAACTAAACTTATAAATATAACATAACATTAACTTAAGCCTATAAACATCATTTCCATCTATAAAAGTTTTATTGTCTACATCTTAAAAGATTTTCAAAATCCAAACAAAAAAAATTGAAAACTAATATAAAAACCTTTTTTTTTTTTTTTTTTTTTTAATTAATTTTAATATTTTTTTTTATTTTTAAAATTGACTAAAAACTTCATATCTTGTCATAAAGAATATAAAATTCATGTGAAACAAACATCATTTTTAAAAACCAAATGATTATCAAACAATAATCTTAATTTTTAAAATTTCCGATAATTTAATTATTTAATTTAAAAAAAATGTCTAAATTTTTATTTTTATCTTGTGAACTTTTAAATTAAGAAGTTAAGTTCAAAAGTTTTAAAAATGAAGTGATTTAATAGATATAAAATTGATTTTTGACATCTAATGTAATAATTTTTTTTAGTTTCATATCTTCGAACTATGGCTTGCCAAACATATATTTGCCAATTAACTTTAGAAGCTTTAATACCATAAAATTAAAATAAAACCCAATTGTAACTAACTAATAATTTAATAAAAATGAAATAAGGATTTAATTAAATACAACCATTAAACCTTGCACTCCTATTCTCGAGATTCTTTGTCAACGCTCGCCTTGACGCCCTTCTCTTCCATCTGCCGTTCTTTTTCACTACTTCGCCGCTTCCACTCTGATCCTCTCTTTCGAGGACTCGCTTTCACCTGCTATAGAGACTAACTCCCTCTCTCTCTCTCTCCCTCTCTCTCGATTTTGGTTTCTCTCTCTTCTTCTCGCCGGCCAGCCGTCGGGAGTGTGAGAGTGGGTTTGTACTTACTTCGCTAGTGTGTGGTGTTTCGATTGTGGAGTTATGGTGAGAAAACATGGATGGCAACTGCCTGCTCATACTTTTCAGGTACTCTTCTATGCGATCGTTTTCAGTTTGTTTCTTCTTCCTGTTGTGGGTTTTTGCTTTCACAGTTTTAGGGTTTTATTCTGCCAATGTGTGCTCTCTCTCTCGGGAAATGGCTCAGTTGGGGTGGGTTGTTTGTTTGAAAATTGATTTTCTTATGGGGTTTGTTTGTTGCTGATGTCTGCAGCTTTACTCAGAGTAACGACGTGGAGATTGTTATTATTATTCTTATTATTTTCCAATGTGTCTCATCTAGTAGTTAAGACTGGGATTTTGGTCTGATAGGCTACAGAGAGAAGCGAGAAGAAATATTGTAGCTTCATTTCTCGAGTTGTGTGTGATACTGCAGCTTGTGATATCACGATGGGATTTTCGTTCGCGGTCTATTTTTCTCCCCATTTTCGCCCTTGGAGATTTGGCCAAGGGATGGGGCATTTGATAATTGGTAGCAAGCTTTCTTGGGTAAATCCATGTTGGATCATTTACACAAAGTTAGAGAACGATTGGTTTTCTGGAGCCAGGTTTGGACACATGGATGGAACTTGCGGGAGGGAAATATAAGGGATTTTATGCTTTTTATTTCTATTATCAATCTCAAACTAGGCAAAGTGAAAGTCTGAAGTTTGAACTTCAACATTCAGTTTTAATATTATGTGGAGCACTGTTTCAAGTGTTGAAATGCGTACCAGAAGCCGTGTCATTGGTTTGTACAGTTGAAGCTAGGAATGTAGTTCAGAAACTTGAAGTCTTTCTTATTTTTTCTTTATTTGCTTTTTACCTATTATCGAGCTACTAACATTTGTTGTTTTCATTTTAAAAAATTGTCACTTTGTTTCCCTTCTGAAAAAATTATCTATTTTATGTCACAAACAATCTGTTCTCAGTATTATGCCTGCTTTGAGTTTCTTTCTAATAGTTTTTTTCTTAAAATATTAGGTTGTTGCAATCACAGTGTTTTGCTTGCTAGTGGTGGCGTTTTATGCTTTCTTTGCTCCATTCCTCGGAGGCCGTGTGTGGGAGTACATATTGGTTGGCGTTTATTCACCGGTGGTATGCATTATTATTTACACTTGTTGTGGAGAATAATTTTCCAGCTTGTAGATTCTGAAAGTTTGATCTATTTGAGGTTTCTTCCTAGCTCGATTTCTGGACATTTCACCTTTTTCAATGGCATATTTTCTAAGAACTGTTCACTTATAGCACTCACTATTTTTTGGATAAGAACATTTATTGCATTAACTATCAGTTTTTGGTAACGCAAGCACCTTTTGTCTATTATTATATAAAAAAGCTATCAATTTTTGAACGGTGGTGGATTTAGAATATTGAGGAGTGGATTAGTGATCCCTGTAAACTAGAGCATCCTTTAGATTGATCGTGCTTGTATTTGTAAAATAGAATATTTTTCCAAACCATCTATCATCAGAGCATTTTGTGTTCCACTTAAATTGTGGGAAATCACTTTCATTCATTCTCTCAATCTTTGCATCGAATTGCAGGCACTCCTTGTATTCATTCTTTACGTGAGATGCACTGCTATTAATCCAGCCGACCCTGGTATTATGTCTAAGTTTGATAATCGGGTGACAGCCCCCGATAATAATCAAGGTTTATCATCGAAGGGTCTACCACATAATTTAGATGAAATTGTCAATGGTAGACATTCTTCTGCTTCATCAGCTTCCAGAAGTTCCATATCAGGAGCTAATATGAGTAAGAAAGGTTCTGTAGGAGAAATTGGTGCAGTAGACAATCCAGTGGAACGACCAACAATTCGTAGCGCTGATAACATTGGACTAATTTGTTGCGCACTATTTGTGCATGAAGATTGTCGAAAAAGGGATGGAGCGGCAGACCCTCTAAGTGCTGCCGAGGATGCTTTATTTTGCACATTGTGCAATGCTGAGGTATTTGGTTTGGATGTGCTATTGTAGTTCTCAAGTAAAAATTGGTAAAGTATCATAGTCCTGTCAGAACAATAAATGTTTTTTTTTTTTGATAAGAAACACACATGTTAATATTTTGCTTATACTTCTTTGTCTCATGTTTCTAGTCCCAGTTTTATATAATCATTGAATATTGTCAAGTTTTTGAAACGTGACCAACCTATTTTTAGAAGATAATCACAATCAGAAAGAAATTCTAAGGTTCCCATAGTGACATTTATGCATTATTGGTATTGTTCTCATCAAGATTGTTCCTAATTTGTATTGAACGAAGAGAACAGTACTTTTCCTGGAAACTTATATTTTAAAGAAAAACTACCTTTCTTGGAAACACGTGATTATTTAAAATTACCTACAATGATTTATAGGCCATTTGTTTTGAGATGTAAACTACTATTCAATTACCACTTCCACTCTACTAGATACAACTATATCTTTACCCTAAGGAGCACGAACACGGATACGAGATATGACACGTCAGGATATAGACATGACGACTCATTAGTTTCTTAAAAAATAGGACACGGACACGGACACGTTGAGACACATTTTTTCCTCTCTTTCTTTATATATATATATATATGTAGTATATAGTGTGTGTATTGATATATCAATACTTCTTTATAGATAAAACACGTAAATTTAACCTAAAAACAAACTATATTTCATTAAAACATATAGAATTAAGTCAATTAATGATATTTGAATCCTTCAAAGTACAAAAAGATTTAGTAGGCTATGACTAGAGGATGTCATCCTAATATCCTAGGATTGATCAATATATAAAGACTCAATCTATAAGAGAATCTCCCAAATCCAAAGTGTGTCCAAACCCGGTCCAAAATTAGAAAATGAAATCTCCCGAGTTTGAAGTGTGTCTAGACGTATCTGTGTCTGACTCTGAGAACGAAGTGTCGGTGCTGATAGTAATTTAGAAGTATCAGACCTAAGGCATCATTAGAGCTTCTGGGCCTCAGATTCGTTGTCTTCTTCTTCTTTAATAGGTAGGTTACTTGATATAATAATGTTCTATCCAAGCTTTACAAGGATACTCGTGCATCTGTCAAATCAATATTGTTCAATGAATCTAAAGGAGTAAAGGTACAGAGCTTGTAAAGAGGACCAATAATATCATTCTACATTTGTTGCATGGACTTGTGATTGGCTTGCATGGCAATTGATTTTTATATGCTTCAAGCATTAGAAAGTTCCATGAAGAATTCACCTCTTCAACCGAAGCTAACATGCTCGGTTATATTTACTTTTCCATTTACTAGGTTTGGCAGTATCATTTAGCAACAGATTTTTGCAAAATGCATTTTTGGGGTGACGTACCTTCCCCTTCCCCCCAAGATTTACTTGGATACTTATTTTAAAATTGGCTGCATGCATCTATTATCACAAAACTTTATATTTCGATTTTATGACCTTTGAATACTTGTGTATTGCAGGTGCGCAAGTTCAGCAAACATTGTAGAAGTTGTGATAAATGTGTTGATGGTTTTGATCACCATTGTCGGGTATATCTTTGGTTTTTTAAAATCATCTAGTTTGTTTTTTATTTTAATTTTCTTTACGTTTTTAATTGGAGATTGACCGTCTTTTCATCGTGGTTGCAGTGGCTCAATAACTGTGTGGGGCAGAAAAACTATATCACATTTATTTCTCTTATGGCAGTAAGTCTTGTTTGGGTAAGTACTAAAAACTGGATAGTATTAAATCATAGCATACACTCTCTCTTTTTGCTATTAATTACTCTTTACCTTTGTGGTTTAGCTCGTTGTTGAAGCTGGAGTTGGTATTGCTGTTTTAGTGCGTTGTTTTGTTAATAAAAAAGGCACGGAAACTGAAATTATTGATCGACTTGGAAATGGCTTTTCTCGTGCCCCTTTTGCGACAGTTGTGGTAAGGAAAAATTAAGTAATTTTATCTGATAGTGAAGGCAATAGTTTTGTAGCTTACTGAAGCCAAGCGCTAATTGCCAATCTGAATTTGGTTTTATCCAGGCTATATGTACAGCAGTTTCCATGCTAGCTTGTATCCCTTTGGGCGAACTTTTCTTCTTCCACATGATATTAATTAAAAAGGTCAGTGGTGAGAGCATAAATTCCTTTTTCATTCTCCATCTTTGTTCCATCTTGGGAAATAGTGGTATGGGTTAATAGTCCAATAAATACTGCTACATTTAAAATCAAAATAGTTTTATCAATATCTTTGATCAATTCTGAAAACTAATGTATCATGGATGAGACAGTTTACCTGGTGCTTGGATTTCATCAATTATTTTACTACATGTGTTGAAATAGGGTATTACAACCTATGAATATGTTGTTGCAATGAGGGCTACAAGCGAGGCCCCTGCTGGAGCTTCTGTTGACGAGGAATTGCCAAACATAATGTACTCTCCATCTGGATCTGCTACCACTGGTTTGAGTGGTGGAAGTTCTCTTGGTTTACAGTACAAAGGGGCATGGTGTACACCTCCAAGAGTTTTTGTTGATTATCAGGTATTTTCATAAGTCATTTTATTCTTCTGTAAGAAAACCTACATTTCTCCTCTACACTTTTTGGTTATTCGTTTTCATTTTTTCTATAAACTTAAATATTTTTTTTACGTGACCTGACAGCTGATAATTTTATTTATTAGTTCTTAAACATAGGTTGATAGTCATTTTGTACTTGCTCCAGTTTGATTGTCTAAATTAGGAAAGGGAAAAGTTGGAGTACGGCTTTGGTAAAATTAGAGCATAATAAATCAGTGTAACTTAACGTAAAGAGGTTTTCAATTAAAAAGATGGAACAATTAAATTTTAGTATAATTTTTAATACTATAATGTACTAGTGTGAAGCCATGGGACAATGACAAAGTCTAGTTCAAGGTCTTTCATTAATTATGTCTCCGTAACCCTGCATGTGCTGATGAATAATACATCACACTGAGGTTGGCATTTTTGCTTCAATGCGGTCATATTTCTATTTTATCCACGGGGAATTTGTGCATGCTTCACCCACTTCACAAGCTTCTTCCTACTTTCTTTAAAAAAATAAAAACAGCTTCTTTCTAATAACGAAGCCCACTTAAATGCATTAGGATGAAGTGGTGCCTCACCTGGAGCCAGGAATGGTACCATCAACTGTGGACCCAGATGCAGCCGGAGCTTCAGAAAGAGGTCCAAAAGCACCCAAAAGAGCCGTTCGTCTTAGTGCTTGGAAGCTTGCAAAACTGGACTCTAATGAGGCCATGAAGGCCGCAGCCAAAGCTAGAGCATCATCATCTGTTCTGAGGCCACTTGATAACCGTCGTTTCCCAGATACTGAATTGAGCTCCAGTGGCAACGTGAGTGTTAGAAGTAGCGTGAGCACTGACACTGGTGCAAATAAAGAGATTAAGAATGATCTTAGGCTCTCTCCCATAAGAAATTCTTTGGCTCCGAGTCAAGCTAGTCGGGATGATTATGAAACCAGAACACAGAGCGTGAGTAGCTTCAGTAGTCCAAGCCATGTGCATGAAACAGTCACCCTCAGTCCTCTCCCACATGGTAATGGTCTGGGTCGTTTTAGTGCTGCTTCGTCGCTTCCCAGCCTAGTTCCTGGACGTCCGTATCCTTCCAAGGGATCCTACCCTATTGTCACCGACCCAAGATCACATACTTCTGGGTTTGATGATAAGGTTGCTCAGAGGGGAAGCACTACTGATCCATTACTGCTTTCAGCCCCGGCTACTTCTCTTCTCAGAGATGTCAGAAAGACATCGGTTGTCTGGGACCAAGAAGCTGGGAGGTATGTCTCAGTCCCTGCATCAGCTTCAGAAACTCGTCCTACTCGATCATCTGTGCAGATCGGTTTGCCGAATTTAAATGCTGAAACAAGCAACAACGCTAGAAAGCCAGTTGCTCCATTGCAACCTACACCATCTTCATCAAACACAAAAGCTCCACTGCAGCAAGCAGAGAAGTTAATGTACACTGGAGATTCCATTTTCTTTGGTGGTCCTCTAGTGAACGTCCCTTCTCGAGATAGTCTAAGAAATGACAGGGTCTCGAATTCGAGAGAGAGCCAAGATAGAATGGCAATGAATCTATCTCGTGAGTCGAGATTCAAAAGGGACTCAGCTTCAAACCAACTCCCTGTTTTTGTCCCTGGTGGTTATGAGCAAAGCCGTCCATCCGGTTCTCGTTTAAGGTAGGTAGGTAGGTAGGTCTGTCGATCTCGAAGCATATGATTTGGCTGCCTGAAAGATGTAATTAGAAAACATTCTCCCGTCAGCAAGTTGGAAACAAAAGGCAGAAGGATGGAATCTATTATTGGCCCTGAAATCTTGCAACCTGACATTGTTTGCAAACGCAATTGGTGGATACATGTGAAACAGTTTCCTCAAGAATGCATTTTGATTAACACGGCTTTAGGTGTAATTTGTAGTCGAGGTGGGAATCGCTCCTTTTTCTCCATCTCAAAATTGTAGCCAAAAGGATATTCCTAGTTTTTAATTCTTAGCCTCTGAACTTCATTGAGGCAATCCATGGAATTATTATCCACTTCACTTCCCCAATATTTTTTCTAATCATTATTAATTGACACCATCATTTTCCAGTCTCTCATCCTGGATTAAAATACTGATAATCTTTTTCTGGAAACCCTCTTTTTCCTCTCAATCTTACTGGTTATGTGGGCAAAATCAAGTCTGGTAGAGAACCAGTCGATTACTTCTGGAAGGCGAGGAGGATCCTTGGTATAAGATACTGTATTTTTTTCATATGTAATTAGAATTTTCAAGTTTATGGGATGTGACATTTTTTTGTTTTATTTTAGCAATTGTTGGACGTGTTGAATCCTTGTAATAAGTTTCAAAACAATCACTTTTCCTAATAAGTTCTAAAATTAACAATGTTAATGAAAAAAATCTCCCATGATAGCATACAAAAAATATCGTAAACTTAAAAATACATGATTCCAACGAAATAATTATAGTTCGTTGTCATTGAAAAACATTTGAAAAAGTATTTGCAACTTAAATTCATATTTTTGTAAATAAAAATAAAAAGATGTATTCCACTCATTTTTTGAATCTAGATCTTCTACTTGTGTGTTGCGCAATTTAATAACGATAATAATAACAACAATAATATATTTGGTTGAAATTAATATGACTATTAATAATAAAATTTATAATAAAAGAATACATACAAATATTTTTAAAAAATTAACTTTATTGTTTATGTGTGTTAAATTTTGAACATGATTGCTGTGATGTCTATCTAATATAAAGTTCAACTTAACGATTAATAATTAGGATATAAATTATTAATATTAGATATTTTAGTTTTTTTTTTCTTGTTTTTATTAAAAAGATATATATGATCTATTACTTTAAAAATACTTTATTAAAGAAAATATTAAAAATACTGTTTACCTTGGTTAACTAAAAAATTATTTAATTAACATTTTAAAGTTTTATATCAAAAATTGAAATTAACATGAAAATGAAAAGAAACAAATAACCCTATTGGATAGGGTGGAGTGATAAGATTAAAAAGTTAATCTAAAGTTCTATAAGCAAAAGTATAAATACAATTAATGACAACATTAACATAAAACAAAGGTTGGTGCGGCAGTGGGAGAGAGGAGGGCTCGGGTTGGAGTGCTGGAAGTCGGCAGTCGAAGGGGGACAACGCTATGGACTATGGATGGCGTGCCGTGGTGGAGAGGGCGAAAGGCTATACAGCAGGGAAGGAACTAACTTGTCATTTGGTTGCAGAATTTTTTGCATCAAAATTAATACACATCTTTCAATACTTTATCTGGTAATAAATTATTTACAGACATCTTTATTTCTTATCGACAAGAATTTTCTATTCTTTCCAAAATTGTGGATTCTCTTTTTTCCCTTCTAAAATTATGGATTTTCCTTTTCCCTTCTCTCTATTTTTAATTTTACATCTAATTTTATTTTGAATATAGTTAGTTAATTACTTAATTAATATTAATTTAACAAAATTAATATACATATTTATTTTAATAAATTAATAATAATTTATTAAAATATTTTCTTAATTTTTTTTATAATAAATATTTATTAAATGAATGTAATTACTTTTTTTACGTGAATAATTATTTAATTAATTAATAATATGTTAAATATATTTAATTAGTAAACTAGATTAGTTAATTGAGTTAATACAAAAATTCATTTTCAATAACAATAATTGATTCCCATTTTTTTTTTTTTAAAATCAAGTAATTATTTATTGAGATTAATTTTAATTTGATTTTTCATTATAAACCTATAAAACTTTTTAATATTTTTTTTTTATTAACATATCGTATTTTTATCTCATTTCTCACTTTTTATATAACATATGTTTATTAAAAATATATTATCTTATATTATTTAATTAAAATTAAAATTAAAATTACTAATATTGAACTTAATTAATTATAAAATTGATTAAGTATTATATTATAATTAATATAACGTTTATTTAATATATTGATCGGTTAACTTTAACTATAAATTACTCCATTTTCATATAGGTAGAATTAAAATTATTATTAATTTTTAATTAATTAACTTTCATCAATATATTGAATGATATATATTTTTATATTTAGTTAAAAGAGATTTTCAAAAAAAAAAAAAAAAAAAAGGAAACTATTTACATAAAATATAAAAAATTTAATCTTCTTTGATAGTTTGATAGAAGCTGATAGAAGTCTATCAACGTCTAGTGAAAGAAATTAATAGAAACCTATCCCTGATAGATGTTGATAGAAGTCTATCGGTATCTAAACAGTTTGACTTTTTTCTATATGTGAAAATTTCTCATTAATTATCTATTATCATTATATAAAATTAAATACAAATATATATTTTTTTCATAAAATTATGATAGCATTTTTCATGCATAACCAAATATAGTCATCTTTGAGATATCTACGAAACCTTGAATGAACTTGCCCATAATAGTTAATAGGTATGTATTAAAATAATAAACAACAAAAATAAACGAAATGATGCTAAAATGATATCGCTCAAGTAGCACAAAAACCTGTGCTATTCAGTTCAATTAATAATAATAATAAAAAAGGTTAGAGTTCAATTCTATGTGGTAAGAGAAAATAATAAATAAATAAATAAATAAAAGATAAGGGGCCTATTAGAATTTGTAAATAAATATTTCTCCATCATTATCACATTTGATAAAGTAAAGACAAAAGGAAAAACATTTTTTTTTTTTTTTTCTAGAAAAGAAAAGTACAAATCTCCATCCTGTGTCATATCAAGAAGTTTCCTTCAGAGAGACTTTACTTAAAATTTAATTAATATATGATTTTAAAGTTTTCAATATTCTTAATTCTTTTTGTAAATATGCTTCATGAAATTTGTCGGAATACTACAATTGGTAGTTGAATCAACATTATAACTCAGACTATTATTTATCGAAAAATCTCCTAAATTTTCTTTGTGAAATATGTAGACAATTTAGACTATTATTTAATAAACCATTTATAACCGTCTAATTTTTTTAAAATTAAGTCTACAAATACTACTTTCACTAGTCAATTTGTTGTTTACATTTTATAAGTGTTTTTAATTTTTTTTTTAAAAATTATTAGGGTTGTTGTTTGTTTTTCTTTTTTCTTACTTTATTAAAATTTGAAATGTTTATTTAGGAAAATAAGAGATGAAAACCACGAGTAAGAAATGAAGAGAAAATAAACATTATTTTTTAAAAATCAAATAGTTATCAAACGATATGAGTTGTGTCAATATAGTTTATAAACTTTCAATTTCGTTTATAATAAGATTGTGAAATTTAAAAAATATATAAGACATCCTTAAAAATCTTGTATCTAATATGTCTTTAAAAATTTAATTTTACATTTAATATGTCATTAACCTATTCAATCTTATCAAATTAATACAAAATTAAAAGTTGAAAACTAAGTAAACAAAAACGTAGAAAATTAGAAACTAAGCTTACAATTTAACTAGAAAAGAAATTTTTTTTCTTTCTCACTTTCCAAAATTTAACTATCAAAAATATATTTTCCACTAATTTCTATTAGTGTAAAGATAAATATTATAATTTAGATTAATGTAATATTTTTATGGAGAAAGGAGATTGAACATCAGAGAGGTTGTGTTAATTGCTATTGAGTTAACTTCACTTCGATAATTATCGAAAAAATTCATTATTTCAAGTAGATAATATTAAAATACGAACTCAACAACTTTTTAGGAGTAAGTTGATGTTCCACACTATACTTATCAGTACTTTCTGTTTTATTCAAATATTATTATAAACTTCATCCTTAATAAACTTCTTCGTTCCACTCTGAAGCCTAAGGTAATTAACAAATCAAAACCCTAATTCTTCTTCTTCTTCTTTTTGTTCCTTTGCTTCCTTTGTATTAAACCTTCTTATCCTTCATCTATTCCGTGATTGAATTACCTTATTTTTATTAAATATTTAATTTTTTTCATACAAAAAATATGTTTTTAGTTTTTTCTTAATTAAATGTTATTACACAACTTATCAGATTTATCTCTTATTTTATGTTATTTATTTTCATTTTTAATATTTTTACTCTATTGATTATTAATACTATTTGGAACCTCATGATTTGGTTTCGTATCATAACAAATTCCAAATTAATTCTTTTGTTCTCGCAAGAAAGGTAGAGATCGATTACAACAAGTCTAAAGTAAATTTCAAGTTATATATTCTTACCTAAAAAATTTCTTTACTAAATGATTAGTGGATTTAGAGTAAATTATTTATTTAACATGGTCGTATTTGAATTTTTAATTAAAAAAATCATAATTAAAATAATATTATCATATCATCTTTCTTTTCTTTTTCCATTAGTATCCAAACTTAAAAGAGTAAAACTACATTCCTTTCAAATCTTTCATGTTCCCAACTAGTAAAAAAATTAAAATCCTCTCTCATATTTAAATCACATCATTCAAATTATTTCTTGAACTTTCTTAATTTTAAAAGGAAGGTTAATATTTTATTTTTTTAAAACTTATTATTAGTTTTAACCCAAGTTTTAGTACTAATTAAACACTATGATATCTAAACTAAATCAATTATACCATTTTAGTATTAGTTTTTCCAAACACCATAGAAGATTTCAGTCGAAATCTTGAAATTTCGATAGGGTCAAATTTCAAAATTTTCCCCATTTTGACGAAATTCGAAAAATCTCGAAATTTTAGTACTAATTACACACTATGATATCTAAACTAAATCAATTATACCATTTTAGTATTAGTTTTTCCAAACACTATAGAAGATTTCAGTCGAAATCTTGAAATTTCGATAGGGTCAAATTTCAAAATTTTCCCCATTTTGACGAAATTTCGAAAAATCTTGAAATTTCGATATTTTTCAAATTTTCGAGAAACTTTCGATTTTTTTTAGCAATTAACTATGTTAGTTCATGTTTCGAAATTTTGATATTTCTCAAAATTTCAAGAAACTTTTGATTTTTAGCAATTAGCTATGCTAACTCAATAAATTTTTTTTTGGTTTTATGATCTTGTCTTGATTACATGAATTGTATAGTTTCACATATCAATTTTCTACTATGTTATGCCTTTTATATCCATATTATGTTATGTTATGTTTAATGTTATGCTTTTTGTATCCCTCTTATGTTTATTATTATGATTTTTATATCCTTATTATGTTATTTTATGTTATATAAGTTTAGGCTTATGCCTTTATTATGTTATGTTATCCATTTGAAGGAGAAAGGTCATCGACTAATGAGATGCATCCATCAATAAGGTCTATAAATTGGTCGTTTGAGTCATATCATTCTCATTAAGCAACCATCTTCAATATTTTCAATGTAGGATGACATGGGAGCAATATTGTAGTTTCTATTAGAATTACCAAGATTATGGATTAGATGCTCTAAGTTCATCTTTTTGGTATTAGACATGTACATTTTATTATAAACAATTTACCATTATTTTGTATGCAAATATTTTATGTCCTTTATTTTATAATTAATTACCAATATTTGAAATTAGTTTTTCATGTCTTTTTTAAATTTCTACTCTCGCATTGATATTTACACAAATATGTACCATATATATCTAAATCTTGTATTACTTTATAAAAATGATGATTAAAGATGGTCAATTATAGTCTAATTAAGTCATTAAGTCACAATCAAAGTTCAATTAATTAATTATAATAATTTCTATCAATTTCCATTAAGTTTTATGAAATTTTCATCGATATCGATATTTTCATAAAATTGGATTCTCGATATTTTCATCAACATCGATATGTCATGCCTTCACTATTTTCTCAATTTTTCCATCAACATCAATATGTCAAACCTTCACTATTTTACTTCATTCACATTTATTTTTCTTTTTCTTTTCCTTTTGGTAAAAGCATAATTAATTATTAATGAATATTTAAAAAGTTACAACAAATCCCAACAAAATTTTCGTAGTTTTCTTTGTTGTCTTCAGTTCCAAAAGTTTTACAACTTAGGATGGTTCTCTCTTCTTTTTAAGTTAGGACATATATGGGAGTGAACAATAGATTAAAATCATTTTTATCATTTTTAAAATTATTATGAAATATATTTTTAATCCTTCAAAACTCATTTTGATGGTCGTGTAAAATTTAATATAAAATTAATTTCAAGTGATTAAAAATTATATTTTAGAGTAATTTTAAAAATAACAAAAGTGATTTTGATAATTATAAACGTACATAATTAATCCAACCTTTTTTTTCTTTTAGCAGTTTGGTCCCTTTACAAAAGTTGTAATTTCTTGTAGAAGAGCTTCACAGGAACATGGCATGTTGGCTCCCTTCTTGTCATGCTTACAAAGTACAGAGGCTTTAGCACAAAAAAAAGATTCTAAGTAACATTACATTATGTTATTTTGTTTCATTCTCTGCATATATTGTGCCTCTTTTTGCACTGCAATAACTAAAATTCAATTGCTTGCTTTAATTACAATTACAGGTTCAAAGGACATGATATGATTGCACCTTTTACCAGTGGATGGGAGATCACCAATGTTAATCCACTCATTATAGAAAGATCTGAGGTATTCTTCATGTATCTTGTCACCATAATGATTTCTAATAGAGGAGAAGATATGTCCTTTTTTTAGTCGGTTAAAGAACATTCATTATATACAATTTAGACTGCATCCATCTCCATTTAGCCCCTCATTTAATATTTTATATAACAACAAAATAATAATTTAATATAAATTTTTTAAAATATCTAAAATTTCTTTTGACGTGTCAATTTTTAATTGGACAATTGATATGCTGCATAACGATATGTATAGTCCAATCGATGTCCAAATAGTTTAGACTTATCTATCCTTACATATTTCTCCTTCATTTATTATATATATGATTTTTTTTAAGCTAAAATTTTTTGTTACATGACAATTTTTATTAAGAGATTGTTTTTCTTTTTCTTTTTTTTTTTTTTTTTTTTTTTTTTTTTAAATTATTTGAAATTCTAGTTTAAATTCCATGGTGATGTAGGGATTGAATGTATATGACGTTGAAGGAAGGAAGTATCTTGATTCTCTTGTTGGTCTATGGAGCATATCCTTGGGTAACACCACAAATACAATTTCACTACCATTCTTTTTAGTTTCAACACAAAAGTTGTAGATGTGTCAATCACTATTAAGAAAATCTATGATTTTAATTGCCTTTTCTTTGGCGTGATTGTAACAAATATAGGATGTGATGGGTGTACTAATCCTTGGAGATTTGGTTTGTTAGTTTTATAATTTTCTCTAAAGTAGTGGTTCTGCAGATGTCTCAAATAAAGTCTTAACATCAAGTTGTGACATCAACATATTATTCAACAGAATATTTTCCTTATCTAGAAATATCCGTATGTGATATTTATTCGACGAATTATTTTTCTCCTCACTCACTTTTGAAATGTCCCTTGATGGGAAAGTCGAAAAGAAAAATAAGGGAATTGTTCTTCAATCTGTGGTTAAAGAAGAGTTGGTTAGTGACAATAGAGAATCAAAAGATCCTCTTGAAGGAACTCTTAAACAAGAGTATCCATGAGTGCATGCAGTTTTTTTCGATTTCATTGTGACCGAATTACCACACATACATTCTAACAATTAGATATGCATTGTAATACTAATTATAGGTATGCTTTAACAAATAAAATACATAAAGACTGAGTAAACGTACCAGTTGAAGACAATCTTCAATCGAACTCAGTCCAACGGAAGTAACTCCTATACGTTCCTTATCGCCCAACAAATAGTCGCTTAGCAGCACCACGGTTGTCTACACGATTGGCAGCGCACGAACCAATAGCAACTGGGGATGACAATGCCACTCGAAACCCTCGGTATTCTCGGAGTGAGAATCCAAAGGGTAGACTTTGATGGATTTAGTAGAGGGAGGAGGAAAAATACGATCGTGTAATATGAACAAGCAAGTGGAGGATAGTAGATGGCTATCGTATAGTCGGGTGCTTTTTATTAAAGAAAGGTACACGATCGTGTAGGTTTTACTAAACGATCATCTAGCAAATAGTAAGCGATCGTTTAGTGTGCGGGTGTGCAATCGTTTAGGACGATGGGTGCTATCGGCTAGGCTATCAACGCTAAGCGATCGTAAAGTTTTCACAGCATGAGCGAATTTTCGAACCTCTTTACAAAATGAAAATAATTTTTTTTTATTCTTCAGTTACAAGAACCGAATTCAATCTTCCCACTTTCGCACGATTTTGGAGAAATTCTCGTCCAATTATCTCATAACAACCTAATTAATTAAATAATGAATATAATCATATTATATTCTTAACCTATAGTTTGATATCATATATCTACTATAGTAATTTCTCATCTACTTGATACAAATCATATTTATATCCAATTTCCTCCAAAATAATGTATCTCATACATTCAATTATATCATATATAATCGAACTCCCTTTTGTCAATTTGAACATTTCAAACTGACCCAAAAACTGATTCTCAACTTTATCCTAGCTACCAAGGGGATCTTATGGACCTATGGCTCGAAGCTCCAATGGTATGTGAATAGCTGACAAAACTCTTTAGCCACGAGATCCACCATCCGTTAACTGCCAGACATTCTACTAAAGACCAACAACTGAACTCTTCTTACCACAGATATATTTCTGTGTCCACCGGATATAACCGATCATGAGTATGATGACCCTTCATAGATGCTCGTAAGTACAGCTGAGCCAATTTACCATTTTGCCCCTGTAGTTACATCCTACTCCTTAAGTACCACCGATCCCTCTAATGAATAATACAACATAGTCCAACTATGTGTGAACACCTCTTGAGCCAAGAGAATGTGTGTGGTGTTGGACCGATACCGGCACGCAATGGAAGACATCAGGATCCATAAGCATTCTAATTGATTAATTTTGGCAGAAAAGAAACATGCTAAAATAGAGTTTAGTGGGTTTCAAGAACATACCTTGGCCGAACCATTGAAATCTTGATTTCCAGCTGCAAATTCCTCCAAATCTTTGTGTAGACCACCACAAGATCTTTCCTACTATCCTCTTGGTGCTCTAGATTGAGTTGTGGGACTTAAAATAAGCTGGAATCAAAGGGAATATGGAGAAAGCTCACTAAACCAACCCAATGAAGAACACCTTCTTCTCAAGAATTTTTCTGAAAAATTCTATCGGTTCATCACCTTCACTTCACTCCAATCTCTTCAATATATTGAAGACTATCATGCAAAGAGATTTGTTACATGGGATGCAACTCATGCTTGGATTAAATGAAGGAAGAGATGGGTTTCATTGTGAGCTAGTTGAAGATGAACATGAGAAATTCATTTTTCAATTTTGTGTAATTTTTCAATTTTCAAAATCTAAAATTGATTTTAAAATCATATTTTATTTCTAACATAAAAATTTATTAATTTTATAAATTAATTTTCTAATAAAATTAATAAATAATTATTTTAACAATTTAAATAATTCTAATTAATTTAATATCCAATATTAAATTAATTTTTACACAAATTCATCTTCATATATTTAAATCATATTTAAATATATTTCCTCCAATTTCGTTTGATTCTAATTTGAACCTTTCAAATTAACTTATCACGCTACTTTAGAGCTAATCCATTTTCGAGTTAGTAAGGGGACCTCGTGGACCTACAGAGCATAGACTCCAACGATCCGAGATTAATTGACTAAACTCATTAGACCGATCAAACCCCCATTCGTTAACTAATGGGTCACTCCACTAAAGCCCATAGTTGAACTCCCCTCACTGTAGATATATTATGTCCACTCGATATAACCATGATTAGTAAGTTAACTCTTCACAGGTTGTTCGTAATAACGACTGGGTCAAATCTCTGTTTACCCCCGAAATTACCTCTTGTTCCTATAGTCCCCACTGATCCCCTAGTGAACAATTATTTTGTGATCAAATCAACAAAATTGAGTGCCTCTCATGCCAAATGAGAGAGCGGGATCTCTTGTTCAAGCCCCAAAATCAGCACTTAATGGAACAACCTCTCTACTATCCCTAAAAGTGGGTAGGAGTGAATTCCCTCTTGCAACCTATGTCCCTAGCTATCATCCAGTCTTACTCCTGAAATAGGAGTCTTATTGAGCTGGCACTGTTGAGCTAACCCTCACCTATGCAAATCTAAGGGCAATCCCGAATAAACAGGAATTCATAGTTAGCTTAGGATTAAGGTCAAGTTACCTAGGTCATTGCTTTGAAATAGTAAGTCTTAAACAGTAAACAACGTTATAAAGTAAGAGTGACTCATTTCGTGGTCCGATCTTGTACAAACCCTTTTGCACAAGGACACCACCACTCCTCATTTCCAACATGAACGAATTAGGATCACTTTTTTTTGTAGCACTTTACAACTCCTTGTAACAACTATAGAGTGGGCCACATCCAATAGTGTTACCAGAATAAGGTACCCAACCTTATTCACATACTATAGATCATTTTGACTATTTACTCGAACCTGATCCACCTTTATGTCTCCACATAAAGTTCAAGTACTCATCCAATAGTCAAGGAGCTTTTAGGTTTATTGGATTTCTATTCAAGCAATAGATCTATTCAATAATACCTTTATTGAATTTTCAGAATAAGTTCCATTGTTTATCTACCACGAGTTTTAGGACATAAAACTCAACATGTGGTGCCACATCGTTCAAGCCCTGGAATCAGCCCTTAAGGGAGCTATCTATCTACTTGCTCCTGCTTCGGGGAAGGGGTGAATTCCATCTTGTGTAGCTAAGTTTCCAGCTCCCAAATAAGACGAATCCCTAAAGTAGTAGGTTTGAGTCGGCGACTGGCCACTCGCACCCATGCAAATCAAAGAATCACCTTCAATGGTAGGAGTTCCCAACTCATTCAGAATTGAGGTCATGTTACCTATGGTCATCCTAGTGAAGTGAAGTCTCTGTCATAAACGGTGTCATATAACGAGACGTTAACACTTCGTGGTCAGATCTTATACAAACTCTTTATATAGGACGCCCCCTCTCGCTTGTCCCTTACACGAATGATCAGGATCAGACCATCCGTGACAAGTTACAACACTTGTGACCATTCCACAAAGCGTCATGTACTCTACACGAATGATCAGAATCAGACCATCTATGACAAGTCACAACATTTGTGACCATTTGACAAAGCGTCATGTCCCCTACACGAATGATCAAGATCAGACAATCTGTGACAGTCACATCACTTGTGACCATTCTACAAAGCGGGTCGCATCCGTAGCATTACCAGGATAAGGCTTCCCTTCTATATCCATATACTACAGACTATTTTGGTTATCACTTAAGACATGATCCACTTACACCACATACATACTTAAGTTACATTCAGATAACCAGGGATTTTAGGTTTATTGGTTTATGGTAAAGAAAATAAAACATTCAACCGAGCAAAAATATATTATATATCACAAATGTTTATACAAACTGTTTACAAACTACAGGACACGAGACTTTAGGGCATCAACCCCAACACCTCTTGCTGAATCAATTCTTGCTTTCAAAACAGTTTAACCATGTGCTTAAACATTTTGGTAAGAGGCCTAACTCTTACACAAGTTTGGTGGTTCTACTCCTCTCAATCAATTCAGATCTCAGAATAGTAAAAAGAAAGCTGACAAGTCAAGTAATCTACTCATGCACAAGGAAAACAATTTCAAATGTCGAGAGTGTGATAGATTTGGTCATATACAGGCTGAATGTTCCACTTTTCTGAAGAGATAGAGCAAATGATATATATTAACTTTGTCTGATACTGAATCCGAAGATAGTAGTGACTCAGAGGATGATGTCAAAGCACTTGTTAGCAACATCTCCTTAGACATCTCATTATGTGATATTTTTGAATATGATGTGTATGCAAAAACCGATCATGATTCTGTAGGATTTGAGTCTACAGATCCCTCTTATCATATTCTTTTTCTCAATTAGCAAGATGATCAGAAAGGCCCTGATGTACAGAAAGTAAGAATTGAGACTTTGACAGCTGACAATCATAGGCTTATGTCTATTATTGCAGAATTGAGTGTGAACTCTCTCAAGTTAAAGCTGAAAAGGATTCATTATGCAAGAATGTCAGAATGTTGAATATTGGCACTGAATCTCTGGAAAAAATTTTGACAGAGGAAAATCTACTGGTGATAACTCTGGGCTTAGCTTTTCTAAAAGAGGAAGTCAATATTGCAATCAGTTGAAACGAAAAGGGAAGAAAAAGATTGAGTTTGTTAGAACTGAAGATCTCGAGTCATATGGCTTTACAGGTACATCTACCAATAACGCTGTATTGAAAGATAATCACTTAATAGACCAAGATGATTTTATCATTATTGTGGAAAGGTGGGGCACAAACATCCTTTTTGCTATCAATTACTAAAGATTCTCTACATACCCACCTATTCCAGGAGTGCTCCTTACTTCTCACAGAACCATCACAAAAACTAGGCAAGAGTCAAACAGGTATGGAGAGAGAAAAATATTCAAAATTAATGTAATGTGGCTCTAACTTCACTCAGATCTTCTGCTGAAGGTGACTGGTATTTTGATAGTGGAAGCTCAAGGCACATGACTGGTAAAAAGAGCTATTTATCCGATCTCAAATCTGTCAGTTCTGGAAAGGTCACTTTTGGTGATGGTGCTTGTGGAAAAATCATTGGGAAAGGAAAACTGAATTATCCGGATCTTCCTCCACTAAAAGATGTAATGTTGGTTGAAGGTCTTACTGCCAATCTTATTAGCATTAGTCAGTTGTGTGACTAAAGACTGAATGTGAGCTTTACCAAAGAAAAATTTGTTGTCACAGATGATGTCAAAGCTCTCGTTATGATAGGTTTGCATTTTTCTGATAATTTTTATCTATGGAGTTCTGATCATTCTTCCCAGGTTTGTCATCTCTCTAGACAAGATGAAGCGAGCCTATGGCATAAACGTCTTGAGCATGTAAGCATGAAGACTATTTAGAAGGCTCTTGAAACTAATGCGATAATCGGTCTCCCCTCTTTATTAGCCTCTCCTCTAATTATTTGTGGAGATTATTTATTTGGTAATAAACTCATGCTTCACACAAGCAATTGGGCCACTCAAACTCTTCTCGTGATCTGAAACTTCTTCATATGGATCTGATGGGATCGATGCAATCTGAGAGTCTGGGTGGCAAACGATATGTTCTAGTGGCAAACGATATGCACTTGGGTGTGTTTTCTTCTTGAAAAAGCAGACACATTTTTTGTTCTTCATGCTCTCTGTCTTCAATTGCAACGTGAGAAAGATCTGAATATGATACGTATTTGAAGTGACATGGTAGGGAGTTTGAAAACTCTCAATTCACCGAGTTCTGTCAGTCTGCTGAAATTCACCATGAATTTTCTGCTCCTATTAGCTATTACACGACAATAGAATGGAATTGTGGAAAGAAAAAACAGAACTCTTTAGGAGATGGCTCGCGTGATGGTACATGTAAAACATCTGCCATTTCACTTTTGGGCAGAAGCTTTTAAACACGACTTGTCATATACATAACAGAGTGGTCTTACGACCATGAACTTCAAGCACTATTTATGAAATATGGAGAGGTAAAAAACCTAATGTGAAATGCTTTCATGTCTCTGGAAGTGTCTCTAAACATTCTTGTTGATAGAGAGACTAGAAGAAAATAGGATTCCAAGTCCGATGAAGAGATATTTCTTGGATATTCCACAAATAGTCGAGCTTACTGTGTCTACAACAAACAAACTCATACTGTAATAGAGTCTATTAATGTTATAATTGATGATAATGGTGCATCATCTGGTTCTTCTCCTATTGAAGAAGAAGATCTTAATATCATTCCAATTGTTAATATTAATGTGCCTAATATCTCATCTGACATATCTTCAGAAATGAATTCAGAAAATCTAGTGGAGATTAACCAGAATACCTCAGAGCAGGCATAAGCTAGTAACAAACAACCTTCCAGCAGGGTTTGTAAAAATCATCCTTCTAGTAATATTACTGGGGACCTAGAAAAAGGAGCGATACTAGAAGAAAGGATAAAATTAATCATCTTAACATGACCAGCAACATTTGCTTCACTTCCCCTGTTGAACCAAACAATGTCAAAGAAGATCTTGAAGCAAGATTAGTAGCTCAAGGATACACAGAAGTTGAAGGTGTGGATTTTGATGAAACCTTCGCTCCTCTTGTAAGATTATAAGTCACCAGACTCTTGCTTGGCTTGCTTGTCTTTTGAAGTTTAAATTACATCAGATGGATGTGAAAAGTACCTTCTTGAATAGAATTCTAAATGAGGAAGTGTATGTTCCTCAACCCAAAGGATTCATGGATCATTCTCACCCTAAGCATGTGTATAAACTCAACAAGGTCCTCTATAGCCTCAAACAGGCTCCCGGAGCATGGTACGAGCATTTAACCCATTTTTTTTTTGTCAACAATGGGTACAGACGAGGGGATTTGATAAAACTCTCTTTGTAAAGAGGTCTGGTAAAAAGTTTGTGATTGTTCAAATTTATGTTGATGATATTTTTTTTGGAGGAACGTCTTAAGAGATGGTTGAGCTCTTTGTGAAACAGATGCATGATGAATTTGAAATGAGTATGGTAGGAGAACTATCCTATTTTATGGGATTTCAAATCAAACAAGTTAATAAAGGAATCTTTATATCACAAAACAAATATGCCAAGGATTTAGTAAAGAGATTTGGCCTTGAAAGTGTCCGTGCTAAAAGAATTCATGCTCTAACTCATGTAGAAATGTCAAAAGACACTGATGGGACTAATATTGATGAGAGTCTTTATAGAAGCATCATTGTGAGCTTGCTTTATTTGACTGTTAGTAGACTCGACATTGCCTTTACCGTTGGTGTATGTGAAGGAACTCTAAATAGAGAACCAGTGAGCGAAAGTGGATCGTTCCAAACTCCATTGAGAAAGAACACAAACACTTACATTCTAAAATAACAGATTATGCATAACGAGTAAATTACAACAAGCTTCTTTTAAAAACAAACAATGGATAGAGTATGCAATACCTTTGAAGAACCTTTTCTTCAAGTATCCCTCGATCATTTAGCAATGCGTCCAACATCATGAACTCAAACGCAATGATCAGAACTCGATCTTAATGAGCAACTGGATGAACCTCGATCACAATTAAGTACAACTCGATCCTCGATCCTCGAACAGAACTAGAGCACCACCATAAGAGTTACCTTGGTATTCTCGGTGTGAGAATCTAGGAGTTGTGGGCTCTGTATGACTTTGGATAGAGGAATGGAGGAAGTGAACGATTGAGTATATGACAGAAGATGGAAGTCTATCGTATAGACTTGATACTTGTTCGTATAGAAGAAGAAGCCTATTGTATAAACTTGCTACTCGATCGTGTAACAACGAGTAACTATCGTATAGTAAATGCAATACTTGATCGTTTAGGCTGTGAGATACTATCATTTAGTAAAACTCTTTTACTCGATAGTTTTTCTTTCTGTGAGACGATAAAAAAAAATCACCGATTCTCTTTGATTTGGAAAACCATTTTCCTTTTTATCTCACAGTTACCATAAACTGCAAATAACTTCCCACTCAAGCCGGTTATTAAGAAAAAGAATAATTAATTATCACATAATCAATACATTATAGATGAATATAATAACTAACTTATCATATTATATTTATAACCTATAGTTTTAATATTGCATCATATGTAACATATAAACTATAGTTCTTTTTCTATTTTATGGCATTTAATATAAATCGTATTTATATTAATTTATCCAATCATATAATATATCAAATATGTCATATCAATTATATCTCATTTTAATTTAATTATATCGTATATAATCAAATTTCTCTTGTTAATTTGAATACTTCAAACTAACCCAAAATCTGATTCTCAACTTGAACTCATTGAGCTACCAAAGGGACCTTACGGACCTGTAGCTTGAAGCTCCAACGGTACATGAATATCTAACTAAACTCTTTAATCACGAGATCCACCATTCATTAACTGTCAGTCACTCCACTAAAGACTGATAGCTGCATTGTTCACACTATAGATATATTTCTATGTCCATGTAACCAATCAACAGTGCGATGACTCTTCACAAATCTCGTAAGTACAGCTGGACTAATTTACCATTTTGCACCTGTAGTTACATCTAACTTCTTAAGTATCACTGATTCCTCTAGTGAACAATAAGTCATAGTCCCACTATGATTTAGTTCTCTCTTCCCAAGAAAAGGTGTGGCCACTATGTTCAAGACCTGGAATCAATCCTTAAGGGAGCAATTTATCTACTTACCCTACTTTAGAGAAAGAGTGAATTCCGTCTTATATAGCTGAGTTCCCAGCTCCCCAATCAGACAAATCCCTAAAATGGTAGGCTTGTTGAGTTGGAAATCTGGCCACTCTCACCCATACAAATCAAAGGATCGCTCTTATAGCAGAAGTTCCTTACTCACTCAGGATTAAGGTCATGTCACCTATGGTCATTCTAGTGAAATGTAAATCTCAATTATCAACAGCGTTATATAAAGAGACTTATCATTTCGTGGTCCGGTCTTATACAAACTCTTTGTATAGGATACCTGCTCGCATGTCTCCACATGAATGGTCAGGATCGGGCCATTTGTAGCACTTTACAACACTTGTAACATCTACAAAGCGGATCGTATCCGTAGTGTCACTAGGATAAGGTATCCCTCCTTTACCCATCTACTACAGACCATTTATGTTATTACTTAAGGCATGATCCACTTGTATGTCTCTACATACATGCTTAAGTTACATTAAATAACTTCGGATCTTAGTTTATTGAATTGAGAAAATGCTTATAAAATAATACTTATTTTATTAATAACAATATATTTACAGAATGTTTACAAACTATGAGACTACCAGGAGATTTAGGACACCAATCCCAACAGTATGTGCTAGATATCAATCCTATCCTAAAAATAATCATTTACTCAGTACAAAGAGAATCATCAAATACATTAATGGTGAAGGAACTCTTAACAAAGAGACCCATGAGCTGAAGCAAGATCGTTCCAAATCCCATTGTGACAGAACATACACATTTACAATCACACAGTAATAGTTATGCAAAACTCTAAATTACAGCATGCTACAAAAGGGAAATACAAAGGTTCAAGTGAACTTACTTTTGAAGAACTATTCTTCTCGTTCCCTCGAACTTTGTTGCACGATTGTTCACCAAACATGAACGTCAGGTTTCAACAATTTCCTCGAACAAGAACCAATCTACACTCGTCCTTTGAACAGTAAACAGACACCACCAGCAGGTTACCTTGGTATTCTCAATGTGAGAATCTAGGAGTTGTGGGCTCTATAGGATTTGGTAGAGGGTAGGAGGAATTTTCAGATCGTGTAGATGATCGAGTAAATGGGAGAAAGATTTAGTCTATCGTATAGACAGTGTACTCGATCGTTTAGAGGATAAGTTATTATCGTATAGAAAACTTGCTACACGATCGTGTATGCTTTCAAGCGATCTTATAGCTTATGCTTTTGATCGTCCGATTCTCAAATTCGTAATGATCGCTTAGTGTAAAAATGAAAACGATTTTCATTTTAACCATCAGTTACCATAATTGATCACAACTTCCCATTAAGTTGGTTATGGGAGAAAAAACCGTAACCAATTATCATATAATTGATTTAATTACAAATATAATCAATATATTCATAACCTATAGTTTTAATATCATCTCATGCAATATATAAACCATAGTTCTTTTTCTCCCTTATAACATTTAATAATAATTCCTCCAATTAATGTATCTAATATATTAAGTCAATTATATCTCATATATAATCAAATTCCCTCTTGTTAATATGAACATTTCAAACTAACCCAAAAACTGATTCTCAACATGAATCCATTGAGCTACCAAGGGGACCTCATGGACCTATAGCTTGAAGCTCCAACGGTACATGAATAACTGACTAAACTCTTTAATCACGATATCCACTATCTTTTAACTGTCGGGCATTCTACTAAAGATCGAAAACTACACTCTTCGCGCTACAGATATATTTCTGTGTCCATTTGATATAACCAATCAACAGTACAATGACCCTTCACAAATCGCTCGTAAGTACAACTAGGCCAATTTACCGTTTTGCTCTTGTAATTACATTTAATCCTTAAGTACCAACGATTCCTCTAATGAACAATACATCATAGTCCTACTATGAGTAAATCCTTCTCGAGCCAAGAGAAGGTATGGCGCGACATTGCTCAAGTCCCGAAATCAGCCCTTAAGGGAGCAATTTATCTACTTACCCATAAATCGGGGAAGAAGTGAATTCCGTCTTGTGTAGCTGAGTTCCTAGCTCTCCAATCAAACGAATCCCCAAAGTGGTAGGTTTGAGGCGGTAGGTTTGAGTCGGCGATCTGACCATTCGCACCCATACAAATCAAAGGATTGCCCTTATAGGCAGGAGTTCCCAACTCACTTAGGATTAAGGTCATGTTACCTATGGTTATCCTAGTGAAATGAAAGTCTCTATCATAAATGAATTTATATAACGAGACTAAACATTTTTGGTCTGATCTTATGCAAATTCTTTTGTATAGAGCATCCCTGCTTGCATGTTTAATACATGAATGGTCAGAATCAGACCATCCGTAGTACATTACAACACTTGTAACATCTACAAAGCAGGTCACACTCATAGTGTCAATAGGATAAGGTTTCCCTCATTTATCCATCTATTACAAACTATTTAGGTTATCACTTAATGCACGATCCACTTGTATGTCATCACAAACATGTTTAAGTTACAACGATAACCAAAAATCTTAGTTTATTGGTTTGTGGTAATGCAACAAAATATCTCATATAACAAAGACTGTAGTGAAGAAAATATCTCATATTATTACATCACAAAATTTTTGTTCATACACATGCTTACAAACTACTGAACCCAGCGAGATTTAGGGCATCTAACCCCAACAAATGAAACTAGAGATTATAGCTTATTATACCCTTGATACCAGTAGCTCTCTAGTTGGTTATTGTGATGCTAATTGGGCAAGTTGCTCAGAAGATAGAAAGAGTACTTCTAGAGGTTATTTCTTCTTAGAGAACAACTTGATTTTGTGGTTTAGCAAGAAAGAAAATTGTGTTATCTTGTCTGCGACTGAAGTAGAATATGTTGTTGCAGGGAGTAGCTGTACTCAATTAATTTGGATGAAGCAGATGTTAATGGAGTATGATATCTCACAAGATGTTATGACTCTTTTCTGTGACAATATGAGTGTTGAGGTTGATGCCCTAAATCTCGTAGGGTCCTATAATTTTTAAACCTCGTATGAACAAACTTTTATGTGATTAATAATATATGATATTTTTATTCACTTTGTCTATAAAATATGTGATTTTTAGTTGCATTAACCATAAACCAATAAACTAACATCCAAGGTTATCATTGTAACTTAAACATGTATGTGGAGACATACAGGTGAATCGTGTTTAAGTGATAACCTAAATGGTTTGTAATATATGGATAAGGCTGGGTACCTTATCCTGGTGACACTACGAGTATGACCCACTTTGTAGATATTACAAATGTTGTAAAGTGCTACAAATGATCTGATCCTGATCATTCATGTACTAGACATGCGAGCAGGGATATTCTATACAAAGGAGTTTGTATAAGACCGGACCACGAAATGCTTAGTTTCATTATATAATGCCGTTCATAATAGAGATTTTCATTTCACCAGGACGTTCATAGGTAACATGAACTTAATCTTGAGTGAGTTGTGAACTTCTACCTATGAGGGCGGTCTGTTAATTTGTATGGGTGAGAGTGGCCAGATCGCTAACTCAACAAGCCTACCATTTTGGGGATTCGTCTGATTGGGGACCTGAGAACTTAGTTACACAAGATGTAATTCACTCCTTCCCCGAAATAGGGTAAGTAGATAAATTGCTCCCTTAAGGGCCGATTCCAGGTCTTGAACAATGTGACACCACACCCTCTCCTGGCTCTAAGGGGTTTAATCATAGTAGGATTATGATCTATTGTTCATTAGAGGGATCAATGGTACTTAAAGAGTTAGATGTAATTATAGGGGCAAAACAGTATGTTGGCCCAGCTATACTTACGAGCAATTTGTGAAGGGTCATCGTATTGTTGATTGGTTATATCTAATGGACACATAAATATATTTGCAGTGCGAATAGTACAACTGTCGGTCTTGAGTGGAGTGCCCAACAGTTAAAGAATGGTGGATAATGTAATTAAAGAGTTTAATTAATTATTCACGTACCATTGGAGCTTCAAGTTACAGGTCCATAAGGTCCCCTTGGTAGCTTAAAAGGATTTAGTTGAGAATCAGTTTTTGGGTTAATTTGAATTATTTAAATTAATAAGAGGGAATTTAATTATATATGATATAAGTAAATTGATTCAATTATATTTGATATAATTGTTATAATGTATTTGATGCATTATAGTTTAATTGGAGGAAAGAAATATTTGAATGAGATTCAAATAGTTGTTAATTTTAATATAAATGTAATTTATATTAAATGCCATAAAATAGAGAAAAAGAACTATAGCTTATATTGTATATGATGAAATATTAAAACTATAGATTATAAATATAATACGATAAATTGGTTATCATATTTATTTATATTATTTATTATTTTGAATAATAATCCCTCTTTTCTCTCCAACCACCTTAGTAGGCGATTAAGTAGTTTTTTTTTTTTTTTTTTTTTTTTTTTTTTTTTGTGGCAAATGGGATAAATGAAAATAAGTTTCTATTTTTTCCCTAACAAGTCTACACGAAAAATACAAAGTCTATACGATAGGCTTATACACTACACGATCAAAAATCTTTCTATACGACAACGTTCTTCCTCAATCTTCTTCCTCCTCAAAAGTCAAACTCCTTCCTAACCAAAATAGTCAGAGCCCACAACTCTTGGACTCTCACCCCGAGTATACCGAAGGATCCAAGTGGCCGTGTCTTCTATTTTGGTTCGTGTTTTTCTTGAAGAGGGTCTTCAAGTTTTTGTTGCTGTTTGTAAAATTCGTGTCAGTTTGAGTGTTTTACGAGAAGAAGTGTTCTTCAAAAGTATAATCTCTTGAACTTTATTTCTTGTATAAAAAGTAGGCTATAATTTTACTTAGAATGCATAATCTGTATGTTTGCTGTAAATTTGTATTTTTCAATCTAAATAGAATTTGGATGATTTTCTTTCGCTCATGGATCTCTTTAAAACGAGTTCCTTCAATTGGTATCAGAGCCAAGTTGTAGTTCTGATTCCAAATTCCATTTATGTATTGAAATCATTTACAATTTTGGTGGGTTTTAGTTTTTGCATTGTGTTTAATTGTTAAATGTATGTGGATGGTTGTTGATGGATGTTTACGGGATAGATGTCTCTATTTGTGGCTTTCTGTTTAAATTACAAAGTTAATTTGTAAGGGCCTCTACGTTTTTGGGCATTAAACTTGCAATCGAGTATGTATTTGTTTGGTTTTGAGTCGTTCGTGAACCTTCAGAAGAAAGGTTGCAAGTCATTTCGATGGAGAAGACGATACAGTGGCCGCATCGTGGAGCTAGAGCTAAACGATCGTTTAGATTTTGCTATGTGTTCGTGTAGCATCTGCTAAATGATCGCATAGCTAATGCTACGCGATCGTGTAAAGTTTGATATACGATCATGTTGCGTTGGCTGCATGATCGCATAGGTGCTCGATAGGTAGACAATCGCGCGATATATGATACTCGGCACAAGGATTTCGTGCTAAACGACCGTGTAGATTATCATGCTCATCGCATAGTCAGTAGCTACATGATCACATGGTATGTGATACTCGATGCACGCTGCAGGATCGCGTAGACTTTCATGCTCATCGCTTACTCAAAAGCTACATGATCACTTTTACATGATCATCTATACGCGATGCTCATTACTCGACGATCAGGAGTTTGCTACATGATCAAGCTGCAAGAGTTCTTGGTGGAGTGGTTCGAGCTGAGTGGTTCAAGACTCGGTTCACTTTTTCCAAACCGGTGGACTCAAATTTTATAATATTTTAGCCTTTTATTTTTGGTTTTGAGATAATCTATCCCAGTCCATCAATTTTATTTAAATGTACATGTGATGTATGTTTATTTTATATGCCATAATACATGTCATATAATTTTAAAACCCACCATAGGTTATGCATTTCATTTCATGTATCATTTTATATTATAAGTGTTATAATATATTAGTATGCATGATTTAAATTACATAAAGCATGCTCATGCATCATATAATATAAGAGTTATAATATATGCATGCATGCATGCATCATTTATATTATAAATGTTATAATATAATGTTGAATGTTTGTATGGAATGTATGCTATAGTTTAATTTATTACTTGTTTATATAAAAGTTATATATTAGTAATGAATGAACGTTGCGTGAAGCATGACACTACCTTAGGTTAATTTATAATTGTTATAAATAACTTATGTATGTTTAGCTTGCAATGTTAGTTAGTTTTAATTGTTTCATTTCTTATAAGTGTTATAATAAACGAAATTAGAATTAAAATCAATAATAAAGAGTTGCATGCAAACCTTAGACTTTAATCATTTTTAAAAGTATTATAAAATTTTTAAAACCTTAGGTATTGACCTAAAATCACATTTCTAATAAGATTAGAGATCTAAGTTTAATCTTTTAAATTGGTTTAGTAGGATTAAATTGATTCCTAATAAAAGATTAAATATGTAACAAATGTATCTATAAGGGACCTTTTGTCTAAGGCTGGTTCTGGCTAGGCATGGGTACTTAAGTCGATGGAAACGTTGTACTCCTGCTTGGGAACCTACCTAGAAAGGTGAATTAGATAGATTTGTAACATGTATGAAAATTTGATGAAAGTCTGTTAAAGAGCTTAATAAGACTTGAATCAAAGTTGTTTAATCATAAAAAGCAAATGCTATTTTTTGAGAAAATTAAACAAATCACTAGATAAAATTAGTAGCCGAATTTTCTAAGTTAATGTACCCTAGGTAGAACATTCAGTGAGAGGAAATGGAGTATATGATACTTCAATTTAACCTCTACACGTTTCTCCCTAAAAGTTCATATCGTGAGATCTATCCTTGGCCTTGAGGTAGGGTGTCCCCCTACGGATGACATTTGGATAGGTCAATACAAAGGTGAATGAAGAGAGTGTTCATAGTAAGTGGGAGCGGGACGTGTGACAACATATCCCTCGGTCTCTTTCATTAGAATGGATAAAGTTTTGTGCATCGCCTCGTGGCATCGTGGGTGTCCCCCTAAATGATGGTGGATTTGCATAACTTTTTATTTGATCTCCAGAAATAGATAGGGTTTCTTTAGTCTCTTTTCCTAATTGACTATTCCCTAAGGTTGGCTCATTAGGTCGAGACTCTAAGACCTAAAATGAGGAGTTACACTTACATAGAATTGTTAAGGATGTCAAAAAATTCTAGACCAAACAATGATGACTATTAGATTCAGTTACAAGGAGTTATTTCTGTCTAATGGTTGAGAATGTCTCATTTCAGTGAAGGGGCACTTGATCACGGATAACGGGCAAAAATGCACGTTATTACAGTGCCAAGTTATTAAACAATGAAGGTTTGCGTTGATAAAATATGTCCAAAAAGCATTAAGTTCATAACATTGCGGTCGCATGCGTTCATCGCATAAAAACAGTTAACTTTTGTATTTTTGTGCAGAATATGCGTTGATACAAAGTGAAAAGTGCGATCACAAGAAAGCAACGGTCGAGCGCAGCGTTACCGCAAGGCTTTGTGGTGATTTGTGCTCTCAAACATCTGCTCAAGAAGGATTGTCGCATAGAGCCGGCGCAACTTGGTGGGTGCATCTGGGTGAAAAGCATAATTAATCACGATGGGACAGAAAGCTGATGACGACTGAGTCCGAATTAAGTTGACAAGCCGCTAACGGTCTATTGTAGCAAGTACACCTAGCTTTTCGGTGACAAATATTCGGCGCATCAATCAGAGAATTAAAGTCATCCCATCTTTGCAATCATAAGAGAGAAGCCATCTTTCACCCCAAAGCTCTATAAATACCAAAAGCAACCTTCAGCAAAGGAGTTCGGATACTTAGATAATTTTCCCTTAGATAGATTAGCCTTGTTCATAGTTTTTCTTTCACCTAGAAGGCGGAGCGAGAGAAGGGAAGAGTCGCCGGAAGATCGCTCAGGGCAACTCGAGAGAGAACCTAAAGGCGTCGAAAAGCTAAAAACGAACCGACTCTCACGAGAGCGAGACTATCTTTTGAACAGAGTAGAAAAAACAGTGTAAAAGCTTTGCGAAGCAAGAGATTGCTACCAGGCTCTTTATTCTCATATTGTATTTTTATTTTGTATTTCAACTCTATATCTATACAATGGAATTTCTTTATCTACATCTGTTCACTCTTTTGAAAGCACGCATGAGTAGCTAAATTTACCGAATAGGTTGAGAAGAACTAAGCTAACATGTCCTAGAATCTTCATCGCATGCGATTATCTTGTTTTATGTTGTGCCCAACACCCCTTTAGAGCTACTCGAGAGAGAGTCTAAAGAAAAAACCTAAGACTTGAGAGAGCTAGGTTAGAATCTAGACTCGAGAGAGCAAGATTAGATCTGCATAAGCAAGAGATAGGGACTTAGAGATAACCTCTGTTTGGCAACCTGCATCGCATGCACCCTAGAGATAGGTTATGATATTATGTGGTCGCCTTATTTGTGTGTGTATCATTTTGTCATTACATAAATAAGAATAGAGGCTTATGTGTAGGTTCTATAGACTCATCGCAAATATCGCATGTGTTCTAGTATTAGAAGCCGTAGCATTCGCGTCAAGAGATGGTTTGCTATTGTATGTGTGTTGCATGATCGCATAACATGAACGCATCCTAGGAAGTGTTAGCCGAACCTCTTCTTAACCCGTTCATCGCATCTTCCGTATTATCAACTTTTTTCATAACTCCGCCGCATTCATTTATTTTATTACCACAAACACAACCCAAAACAACTATAGATTTCTTGGTTTCCTTAAGAGGTTGAGGATATAAGACGGATCCCCTATGCATTTTCCGTGGGCCGCAGTTTGATGTATGCGATGTTATGTACTAGACCTGACATCTGCTATGCAGTGGGGATAGTCAGTAGATATCAGTTTAATTCAGGATTAAATCACTGGACAACCATTAAGAACATCTTCCAGTGTCTATGGAGAACGAGGGACTACATGCTTGTGTATGGTTCTAAGGATTTGATCCTTACGGGATATACAGACTTTGATTTTTAGACTGATAGGAATTCTTGAAAATCCACATCAAGATTAGTGTTCACTCATAATGGAGGGGCTGTAGTATGGCGAAGTACCAAGCAGAGGTGTATCGCGGACTCCACCATGGAGGCTAAGTATGTAACGGCTTATGAAGCTGCTTAGTTTGACTTGAAGGAACTCTATTTCTTTTTTAAAAAACATGCTGTAATTTTACTTAAAATGCATAATTTGTATGTTTGCTGTAAATTCATGTTTTTCAATCGAAATAGAATTTGGATGATCCGCTTCCGCTCATGGATCTCTTTAAAACGAGTTCCTTCAAGTCAAACTAAGCATATTGACATCAAACACCATTTTATTCGTGATCTTGTTAGAAGTAAACAGATTTTGTTAGAGCACGTTCACAAAAAATCAAATTAATGATATTTTTACTAAGTGTCTTGCTGTTGATCGTTTTGAGGCTCTGAGAACAACCTTGAGTCTTTGTGTTTTTAAGGCATAGCAATCAAAGTCTTGAGCTATTCAGTTGAGAATCTCGGCCCATCAGTGGAAGCCCGCAAGGCAGATCATGCAATTAACTGCCTTAATTATGGTTAGTGAGAACTCAGGGAAGTTTAACTGGATTTTAACTTCAAATTTCTGTTTGAATTCAAATTATAAGAGGTTTGATTGTGATAAGTTTCCTTGTTACATCGTGGGTTTCTTTCTCCCTCAACTGCCTGTTTTTAAAATTTGTGTTCTTGATTATCTCACTCGGTTATCTCTAATGGTGAGTACTCGCCAATGGACTCACACATTTGACAGCAAAATGGTAAGATCAAAGAAAAGGCTAAGCGCAAGATGCATGTTCTTGATGAAATTCCACCGTCCTTTACAAACAAATATGGTGCTCATGTGGGGGGTTTTCCTATTAAAATTAAGGAAGTTGGGGTTCCACCTTCCTCAGCAAAAAGAAAATGTTTTGGAACTAGTAAGCCATATGGAACTAAAGAGAGAAAAAGAAAGTTCATCGTCTTAAACAATGGTTGATTTAATTGAGGTTGATGTTGAAATTGTTCCAAACAAAATCCCTTCTAGTGGTGAGTCTGATCAGATGCATGATTATGTCATCTCGCCTAGAAACCTAAAGAGATTGTTGAACCTTTTGTAAAAGCTCACGTAGATGCTAGGGTTTCCATAGGTAGTTTAATTGATGATGTTTTTCTTGAATCTGGTTATGCTTTTGCTAACATGACTTTTCAGACTCCTGCTCCTGATTTGTGTTCTAATGTTGTTATTCCAGATTATCATGAATCTAAGAAGTTGTTCGTTCCTACTTCACCTGTAATGTCGGTTCGTGATAATGTTGAAATTGCTGTTGATTTAGAAGGAAATGATGTTGAACAAAGATATTCGGGTAAAGAGACGCGAGACTTTTCAAGACAGAAGTTAAATCCAAAAGCAAAGAATGAAGAGTACCATTCACTGTGTAGTTTATGCTTCTATCCACTTTTACATAAATTAACACAGAGAAAGGGTTTTAGCCGTCATTGGAAAGTAAGAGATTTTGAGTTCTGATAATTAAGCAGCAAAACAGAAAGACCAGATGAGCACTATGTTTTACAAATATGCTTCAATGTTGAAGTGCAAGAGGAAGTGTTGAGAGGCTTGTACTAACCAGGTAAGGCAATAAACATTTGAATGCATATGAGACTCCCCTTTCGGGTCACCCAACAACAATGCACATATGATTTACCTGAAGCTTTCGAGAGCCTTGTTCACAAAAAGTAACAGAGCTCTATTTCATCATCAGGTTGTACAAAAGTATAAAGGAAAGTGTTATAGTAGCTCTCAAACTTGGATATGCAAAACCTCTTAGAATAAAAAATGAAACTTTTACAATAACATCATTAAAATTACCCTGATAAATCCAAGCTTAAACTAGTTGATTACTTGTACAAAAAAACATTTCAACTTCTATAATATCGAATAGTAATATTTGATTGACTACAATAGTAGACAAGATCCTTAATATTAGCCTGGCGCTAGTAAACTGGTACAAAACCGAAAAATGGACCTACATAAGATAACTATCCATGAGTTTCACTACAAAATTAATAGAAATATCAAGGAAAGATTTCATTTCTAAGGAAAGATTTAAACCAAACCAATTTTGTGCAAAAAGTATTTTGGAAAAAGACCTAAATTCAACTACATATAAAAAAATATAACCAAGTGATAGACAATTATATAGTTACGTGAACATTGCAATCAAATCCCATATGAAGTGACCACAAATTTGAAACTAAGTAGTGTCATCTTACCATATAGTACTACAATGTTGCTACCCTTCTGTCACTACCTTCATTGTGTTATCACATTGCCCTGTCATTTGAGAAACAAAATCCACACCCAAACTTTTCAAGAACTCTAATTTAGTTGTATTTCAAGTGGCTGCAACTTCTGTAGCTTGAAACATATGTTCTGCAAGAATAACCTCGTTTGACAACTAATGACCTTATAAAATATCAAGAGTTCTGCAAATTGGGACAACTGCATATACTTCATCAAAGTATCATAAATATGTATAAAGCAATAATAATAATGTAATGAATGGAAATACCCATGATAATTATGCCCAACACTCTATCATTTCTTGTACCACCTTGCATTCATAGTACGTTTATTTTGAAAATTTGACTTGATTTAGTGTCTTTAAAAGAAAAAATCAAGAGATAGATACACAAAAGAGTATGAAGCGTTTTATCCGGAAACAAATGAAATTGAAGAGTATAAATGAAACAATAAATTACAAAACAGGTAGACATAAACTAGAGTTGCAAAGAGAAGTTACCTCATGTTCCTATAGATTAGAGTTCAATCTCACAAAATAAATAACTAATCAACATCAAATTGCAATATCAAGAATTTATGTTAACTTGGTTTGCAGATTATGTTTCTTTTTGGCAGTGGCAGTGGCCATATTGAAGTTGCCTTCTTCTACAATAAAATGAACAAGCAAAGTATCCATGGAATCCAAAAAACTCGGTCCTCCAAAACCTATAATATATTTTAGAATCAAACAATAATAGAACACGGACAACTAGCATTACAAGTTATCACACTCATAAGATAAGCCACAAACAAAGAAGGAAAAAAACATCTAATACAATAAACAAAACATATTGTGTGGATATAGAGCAATGATCTTTTGATTTAAGAAGAAATAACTGAACCATCTCTAAAAAAAATATTTGTGAAGAACCATAATGTAATTCAAACTGCAACAAGCCAACGTTGTCAACAAATAAAAAGGAAACTTACAAATTTAAATGAAAACTCAAATTCACTCATCCACTTAAAAAGAGTATACATAGCTCCCATTAGAGCACCTACAAAGTCAATGCAGTTTAAGATGGCAAGATATATAGTAGCTAATGCATTTAAAGAATTAATAACACTGAAAATTCACTATCATATGATTTTCTAAGAAAAGAAAGAATGTAGAAAAGAAATGGAAGTTAATACTTCTTCAAGTTCTTAAAAGTAATAGTATAATCTAGTTCTCTTCTCACGTCCAACGCAAGTTCGTGATAATACAACCAATGAGAAATAGAATGTTGGTAATATAATGTTTGTTTAGAGACAGAGTCTTAAATTTAAGCTTGTGTAGTTTTGAAGTTATGAACATGGTAGTAAAAGACGGAGTACACTTGAATACGATTGCACAACAGGAATTAGAGAACATTGAGTCAAAATATGAAATGAAGTCTCCACAATTAGGGAGTTAACAGTTGGATTGAAATAGAATAAAGGTGTTTGGAAATCTTCACAATTAGGGAGTTAATAGGGAGGAAGACAAACCTTCTGCCACATATAATGCAATATAAACTACCAATAATGTTCCTTTTCCCCTACTGCTTCGGACCTGCACCCAACCCCAAAAAAGGAAAATAAAAACAACAAAAGAAAGAATTCTTAAGTACAATACCTAAGAGTCTAAGACTAAGAGGAGTTTGGATCTCATTGGTGAATACGAGAAAACAATTTCCTTTCTTGCAGATTTGAACAAGGCCCCGTCTTTGTTACAGCAGCACAAACTGTTGCAGAAGAAGAAAACAAATTTCAGAAACTTTTACATAAAACTGCGCACAGTGGGGTTATGTTAGAGAGAATTTTTATGAATTCGGCTGGACGAGTTGAAAAAAAAAAAAAAAAACTCTTAGATCAATTGGGTTGATATCAACGTTAGGAGAAAACATTTCATATGCGATAAAGGCTTGACAAGACCAATATACATAAGAATGATTTCATGTTAATGTTCGAGAAATAACCTCAACAACAATATTTACTTCAAGAAATCACAGCAACAACGAAATTCAGTTCAATTAGAGTCAAGATTCATTGGAAAAGAAATCATTGCACACAAGATACAATGAGAATTCTAGAGATTAGAAAAAGAAACTCCCAAAATGATTGAATATCGTGAAATCGAAAATTCAATAAAATTACAAAGCAGAGAAAAATATTCCTCAATTCAAGAAATCGCCGCAACAACGACATTCAGTTCCATTAGAGTAAACATTCATAGGAAAATAAATCACCGAAGATTAGAGTAAGAATTCTGGAGATTAGAAAATGAAATTCCAGAAATGGCGGAAGATTCAATCAAAATTTCAGAGCAAATAGAAACCATCCTCAATCAAGAAATCACCAGAGCGACAACAATCAATTCAATTAGAAAATCATAACTGTTCAAAAACGAAAAGAAGAAGGTAGAGAGCGATCCTAAAATTTGATGGGGGCGAGGGTATTGTTTAGAAGAAGGATAACAGAAAAATCATTGTTGTACATATTGGAAATATTAGTGGTAAAGAGTTTAAGGTAAAAAAATTGGCACAGTACAAAACCTTGCTGAAAAGTGTTCTAGTTCTTACCAAAACGACACAAAATCTTGCTGAAAGGTGTTCAAATACGTTAAATCCGACACATATGAAGTCATTAAAAAGTGGGTAACACGAATATAAAGTCAAAATAGAGTGGGTCATTGTCGAACCTTGTCGAAATTGGGAAAAACATTGCTGCCAGCATATCTAGACTGCGTGGGTTGCTAAAATCATATACCTGTGGGTTTTTGCATCGTTGGTCACTGTCACCGATGAGGAAAAGCATTGTCGTCGCCTATCCACGCTAGAGTTGCGTTGCTGTCGCTGTTTGTTGTCAGATGCGTAGTCGTCGTTTGATCTCTGCCACACGCTCATCGTTGCTACTGTTGGACGCTATCGTTGCTGCTCCCACGCTAGCTGGAAGTTACATAGAGAGGGAGGGAGAGAGAGGTATGGGGGGGGGACCTGATTGTGCCCACTTTCATTCCTTTCTTGCGATTCAAAGTGTTGTTTGAAGAAGCAAAGGAGATTCACAAGACAATAAGATCTCCGATTTCGTGCGTTCCTGATAGAAAATGACGACTCCTTCAGAAAAACGAAGTTATTCACTCACTCATTCAGACTCTCAACTGAAAGAGTTTCATGGGCAAGCTAGGGGCCATTTCCCTCTCGTCCTATTGTGGTAAGGTTGCAGTCTAACAGACCGGTAGACTTGAACCTTGTTCCTACATGACCCGATCAATTCGATTAGGCACTGCCTCATTTCTGATACCAATGGGAATGAGTTGTTCAAAATAAAGATGGGCTTCTCGTTGGATCCACTCGAGAAGGAACATGCAAGAATGGACACAATCAGGTTGCTACTGTGTCAGCCCAAAATGGATGGAAGGTGTATCGGCTAGATGTGAAGTCAGCATTCCTAAATGGAGTGTTAGAAGAAGAGATCTATGTTAAATAACGAGACAGATTCAGATTCATCATACCAGGACAAGAATTTATTTGTTGAAGAAGACTCTGTTGAAACAAGCTCCTAGGGCATGGTACAACAAGATGGATGATCACTTGCTGAACCTGGGTTTTGTGTGAGTCGTTTCAAGCTCTTAGGAGCAAGTTAGGTGTTTGCAGTATTTGAGTTAGGAGGAGAATGTTTGTAATGCAAAACTGCAAATTAGGCTTTGAGTTGGTCTAGTCAATTACTAGTTTCTAGGAAATAGTTGAAGTTATTTTTAGTTGTAGTCAAGTCTAAGTCTCTATTCTCGTGGAGTTAGTGGAATTAGTTGCAAACATTGTGGAATCTAATTTTAGATTCAAGATATGTATTTATACGAAGTTTTCTAGAATGAAATACACACTTTTCATTTTTCTCATTTCCCTTTAGAATAACAACATATATATTATATGTGCTATTTCTCTCACATCGGTAAGATCGTACATGGATTTTACTCGGTTATTTATTTGCCCTAACGGTTTAACCATTAAGAGAAAAAAGTACTCAACGGCTGTTCTTTTGAAAGAAATGAAGAAAAAAAAGTCTCCTAGATTTTGTTTGATCAAGCATGGTGTGGCTGGTGGGATTTTGTTTTGTTTGTTAAATCCTGTGTTATGGACAGCCTGACCAAATTTTAATGTGATTTCCTTTTATTTTGTTTTACCCTTTTTTTATATTCATCGGTTAATTTGGTTTGCATATATATTATAAAACAATAATTTTATATATTACAGTTTCTATGTAAATATAAATAAACATTTAATGATTTCTAAAACTAATATTCTGTTTATATATAAAATTGTTTTAGAATACTTATATTGCTTCTATTTGCTTTCGGTACGTAAAATCAATGAGATTTTGCTCATCGACTTCACCAGAACACATACATGTATAAAATTGTTTTAGAATATGTATGGTATGTAATTTTGTTGAATATTTTATGATTTTATGTGTATCTTGGCTTTATGTGCTACACTTGTGCCTCTGGTTTACTGATTAGAATCAATATTAAATGCAATTATTATGTTTTTTTATTTTATTTTTTTGGTTAAGAGACATCTCTAGGAAGTTTCTTTTTCACAAAAGTTTCATATACTCGAATCTTGGTGTGGTTTTATATTTTAAAACCTATTAGCCATTTTTCCTCTTTTTGCCGTTTGAGGGTTTTTTCTTAAATTAAAAAAAAAAAAAAAAATAGTGGGTTACAGAACAAAGCACACTAAAGAACAAAACTAAACACATGTTATTAAAAACAAAAATTGGCACATATGTGTTGGCATAAGTTCACCGTTTGGCATATTTGCAATGGATTATTATTTGATGTTTAGCACTAATTTTGTGTTCATACAATTATATGTATGAGAACGGTGATTTAAGTCATGAGTATTGCACTATTTTTGTTACTATTTCCTTTTTCCATTGGCTTATCTTTACATGCTTTTACTATTATGTATAATGGATATCAAGTACAATATTCTCGTGACATTTTAAGTTTTGTACATGATATGTGCGATGTACACGTAAATAATGTAGAGTTGTAGAATGTAATATCTCAAGTTTTAAGCAAAATGTTTACATATTATTTTTAAGTTTCAAGCACGATGAATAATGTCTCAAGTTTATTTGTTGGCATATTAATTTTATTTTGTGAGAACTTGTTCGGTAAGTTATTTACTTTGTTTCACAAATATTTTGTGATTTGTTTCACATAAATGTCATCAACAATACCAAATTATTCATCACATGTTGGAAATTACGGAGAAATTTTATGAGAAATTTAAGTGCCGATTCAAATGATGGCAAGAAGAAATTCTACTTTGTCTCACAACTTTCAATATCTAGCAAGGTTTGTGAAAGAAGATGTTGTAATGTTTGAAGGAGAAGCTAAGCCAACAAATGAAAATTGCTTGCATGTACTTGAGACATGGAAACTGTTGGAACGTACCATAATGTAGCGGAAGAGACCAAAATTCATAAGCACTCAAATTCATTAATTTTGGCAGAAATGAAAACATGCTTCAACAAAAATAAATGGGTTTCGTGACATACATTTGTAGAACTTCCTCTAAGCTTGAATTCCAACTGCAAATCTCCTCTGAATCTTATTGTAGACCTCTAGATTGAGTAGTGAGATTCAAAATAAGCCTGAATTAAGGAAATTCAAAGACAAGCTCACAGCTGCAACCCAAATGAAGAATACCTTTCTTCTCTCGAATTTTTCAGAAAAATTTGATTGATTGCATTGCTTCAAAACACTCCAATCTCTTCAATATATTGCACACTCATGTAAAGAGATTTACTGCATGAGATGCAACTCATGATTGGAGTTAATGAAGACTTAAAGTGAGTTGTTAGTGAGCTACTTAGAAGAAGACAATGGAGAAAATGCTAATTTTTCATTTTGTATCTTTTTCCTCCTTTTCAATTTACCAAATATTGATTCATATATCAATTCTTTTAATAAAGTTAAAAATATTATTAATTTTACAAAATCAATATCATAAATTAATTTTCTGAATAAAATTAATAATTATTTAAACAATTTCTAATTAATTTGAATATCAAATATTAAATTAATTTTTACACAATTCCATCTTCAAAAATATTTAAATCATATTTAAATCATATTTCTCCAATTTTCATTTAATTATTAATTGTGTAAACACTTTAAATTAACTTATCACGCTCTTTAGAGCTAATCCACTTTACGAGCTAGTAGGTGGATACGCAGATTACAATCTATTGAGCTCAACCGATCCGAGAGATATTGTTAATCATATATATCACAATTTCACAAGGGGATTAACTTGCACAAGAGTATGTCGTTGTTACGTGTATCATATATGAATACTAATACACAGCAGCCTTTTGTGATAAGAAATCAAATTTCCGCTCAAATACGCTTGTGAAAGAGTCGAATATGAATGAGAAACAAGACGAAATGTTGAATTGTAATGAAAAAGAATTAAATTAATTACAAAAATGAAAGAGGCCACAACGGACCCTATTTTTTTAAGTGTCAGTGTGTATCGATGTTGCGGATAAATTGACAGGCGATTTGGTTTCTTTTATTTGTGAGGCATTTGAGGGACTTGAACCCTCACGATTTTTAAAGTCGACGGATTTTCCTCTTACTATAACTTTCATTTTTGTCGGTATTGACATGTAGAATGGGACTCTATCTTTATTCTATTCGCATCTGATTAACTCCTCTCACTGTTGATATATTATGTCCACTTGATATAACCATAATTAGTAAGTTAACCTTTCACAGGTTGTTTGTAATAATAGCTAGGTCGAATCTCTTTTTTACCCTCGAAATTACCTCTTGTTTCTTAAGTTCCACTGATTCCCTAATAAACAATTGATTTGTCATCCAATCAATAAATTGAATCCCTTTCGGGCCAATGAGAGGATGCGGCCTCTTGTTTGAGACCCAAAATCAGCACTTGAGAACAACCTCTCTACTACCCCTAAACGGGTATGAGTGAATTCCGTCTTGCACCCTATGTCCTCAACTATTCATCCGATCTTATCCCCAAAATGGGAGGCTTATTGAGTAGAGACAGTTGGTCTACTCTCACCGTTTGCATATCAAAGGATAATCCTGAATAAATAGAAGTTCATAGTTAGCTCAGGATTAAGGTGAAGTTACCTAGGTCATCACTTTGAAATAGTCAATCTTAAACAATAAACAGCGTTATAAAGTAAGAGTGACTGGTTTCGTGATCCGATCTTGTACAAAACTCATTTGCACAGGATGCTCTCACTCCTCGGGTCACAACATGCACGAATTAGGATCACTTCGTATGTAGCACTTTACAACTTTTTGTAACAACTACAGAGTAGGCCGCATCCAATAGTGTTACCAGAATAAGACACCCAACCTTATTCATATACTATAGATTATTTTGATTATTTACTTGAACCTGATCCACTTGTATATCTCCACATAAAGTTCAAGTACTCATGTAATAGTCAAGGGACTTAGGTTTATTGGATTTCTAAAAAAACAATATATTCAATAACAACTTATTGAATTTTCAGAATAAGTTCTATTGTTTACAAACCACGAGTTTTAGGACATAAAACCCAACAGAAACATGCAAAATAGTTATGCATGAACTACATTTTGAACAGACTAGATAACACAATATATAATGTTTATAGTGGTGGATTTGGTCAAAATCTATGGCAATCATTAGAGGAAAATAATATATGTAAGATGGAAAATGGCATAATAATGATATTTCTGGTCGAAAATTTATGTTCCATAAAATGAATTGATTCCAAAACCATGATAAGACTTATCTGGTGTATGTGTCTCACCGTTTGAAGGTCAATTGTGTTTTGTATAGAATTTTACATACGAAAACATAGAAAATTCCTTGGGGCTTTTGAAAAAGTCGAAATCCTTTTGAAAGTTTTATATTATGGTAATGGTATTTGGGAAAAGTGACTATTCCCAATTGATAATCTAAGAATATTGGATTACAATTTAAAAAGAGGTTTAGATATATTTGAGTTGGCTACAAAATATTTGTATAGTATTCCTAAAGTGAATACAATCTATACCTCTTTAGTGAATAATAATATGTCTCAACATATATGACGAAGACATAATACAATTAGACAACTACTTTTTAGTGAAATTATCACAATTGACTTTGTAAGGTCAAAAGATAATATTGTGGATTTGCTTGTGAAAGGCTTAACTAGAGAGTTGGTTGAAAGTTCATCGAGGAAAATGAGATTCAAGTCTTTAATTTTAAAAAGTTAACTAGAGAGGCAACCTAACATCATTGACTGGAGATCTCAAGATCAAGGTTCAACGGGCAAATCGACCTCTAGATAACTTAGTGAGCATTGCATTGAATTTTTTTTCCTCTTACCCATTCTAAAGATGATGAGACAATGCAAGTGTCGTTTTAAGATAAGCATTGTGCTTTTAATGATTTCTATAAGTTGTTGAATAATTATTTATGAAAAGAGTATATACGATGTTCTTTATAGGAATCACCTATGTGAGTGTGAAGGGGCTACTTCTATGAGAATTTTAAGGCGAATTCTCTAAAACAATCATGAGACCAGTTGGTGTTCAAGGCTAAAATGAACACAATTATGAGAACAAATTTTGTTATAATGAGAAACTGCGTGACTTCAATTGTCTTAGTTTACTCTAGAACGGCTAACAGCTTAAGACATCGAGTCCATTGATTAGCTAAGTAAACTCGATTGATATTCACTAGGGAAAGTTCAAAGTGTTTACTACTTATCTCGATGCAGATTCTTCATTGGGAAATACCGAACATTTTCTTTTTCCTTTTATCTTAAATTGTCAACTTACCATTTATGGAGGGGATTGTTGGAATAAATGATATGTGACCATTCGTGTAGAGTCGCATTGTTTCATGAATGATTGTCTTTTCGAAAATAATTAACTTAAAAAAGAGACTCGACTCGAATGGCCACGAATAGTCTATAAATATGTCTCTTCTTCAAATTGCAAAAAGGAACTTTTTCATAATCACGTTTCTCCCATTAAAACTTTCTTCCTTTTCATAAAGTCGTTGAAGTTCGATTTATTTCCACAAAGTGTAAAAAGAAGCTGTGACTCAAATACCTCAGCTTATTATTTGTTTATAACTAACTTTGTGTTGTAACGGTCAGTTGGTATGCATTATAAATACTTCTGATCAGTAAAACAAAAAAAATTATGATCATCACTTCCTATTTTCCTGTAAACAAACAAAAGTTGTACACAATCTTCTATAGTAAAGAACTGGAATCTTCTCGTGGACGAAGGAAATCTTGTTGAACCATGTAAACCATTGTGTTTCTTATTCTTGTCTTTATCTTCTTGCTTGTTCGACTGTAATCTTTCTGCAAATCACGCACCATACAATCTCATTTCAAATCGTATCGAATACGGAGTATCAAGTTCAATCATGCATCGATCTTCACTATCGAGTAGCTTCAAGTTGTTTGTTTTCACCTTCGAGTCACACCGAGTAAATATCAAGACTCATCGAGCAAGATCGAGTATCAATAAGTTCTCATTGAGTTTCATCGAGGATTCAATAGAAACTTGTCAGACAAAGAAGGAATTTCTCATCGAGTATCGAGTAGGAAGACATTGAGTGTAGAGTATCGATCATCGAAGATTTGGCAGAATATTTCTTAGCCTTTTCTTCATCATTCCAGTGTTGATCTTGAGTATTTGGGCCTAGTGAAGATTGATTAACCCAACAATTTGTGATATTAGAGCGTTTGAAGATCATCAAAGTGAACATTCTTGGAACATCAAGATACTCAAGAAATCCAGACTCAATACTCGATCGGATCAGAGATAGCTGTTGCAAGGTATGAAATAGAGAAATTCGATGGAAAGGGAGATTTTGGTCTGTGGAAGGCTAAAATCAAAGCCATTCTTAGACAACAGAGAGCTCAAAAGGCCCTTTTAGATCTGTCGACTCTACCACCTACATTGACAACTCAAGAAAGGGAAGACATGTAGCTTACAGCCTATGGGACTCTGGTTCTTAATCTCAGTGACAACATCTTGAGATAGGTAATTGATCAAGACACGACCTACAAGATGTGGGTCAAGTTGGAAGGTCTTTTTGCAACCAATGATCTCCCGAATAAGATGTATTTAAAGGAAAAGTTCTTCACTTTTAAGATGGATTCTTCCAAGCCACTATCAGACAACCAGGATGAGTTCAAGAGGATAGTTTCTAAGTTCAAGAGCTTTGGCGAGAAGATTGGCGATGAGAATGAAGTCTTTGTGTTGTTAAACTCTCTATCTGAAGCCTATAAGGAGGTGAAGAATGCCTTGATATATGGCAGAGAACCAGTTACCACTGATGCCATTATTTCAACATTGAGAATTAGAGAGTTGGAGCTTCAGTCAATCAGAAAGGAGCAGCCTATTGTAGAGGGACTGTTAGTCATGGGCAAGAACAAGCAGAATCAGTCCAAGGGGAATAAAAACCAGTCTAGTGAAGAGCATAAACCTAAGACCAAGCTGAGATGTAACTACTTCAAGAAGAAAGGACACTTGATGAGGGATTGCTATAGCTTGAAACGGAAAAATCAGGAAAAAGAGAAGGATCAGAAGGGAAAATAACCAGAAGCTTCAGTGGTTGAAGGTTTCTACTTTTATTCTGATGCCTTAGCCTCTACTAGAAACAAAACCAACCAAATCAGTCCTTTTGAGAAGCATGACTAGGTACTTAACTCCGATTGTACCTATCATATGACACCCTTCAGATCTTGGTTTAATACTTATAAGGATGTGGATGGAGAATCTGTGTACATGGGAACAATGAAGCCTGCAAAATCAAAAGGGTTGGTTCAGTATCCTCGAAGCTAAAGGATGGATCAATCAAGCTTCTCAGAAATGTGAGACATGTACCTTTTCTCAAGAGAAACTTGATATCTTTGGGTATGCTTGATTGTATTGGGTGCGAGTGCAAAGGAAAAGGTGGAGTCCTTGAGGTGATTAAGGATTCTAAGATTGTGTTGGTTGGTGAAAAGGTCAATGACCTTTATATTGTAAGAGGAGTAGAGATGATGACAAGTGCCTACACGGTTTCAACAACAAGTTTAACAGAGGCTGAGTTATGGCACAAAAGATTATCCCATATCAGTGAAAAAGGGATGCAGACATTGTCCAAACAAGGTATATTGCCCAAAGGTATCAGTGAGCACCTTTCCTTTTGTGATCACTGCATTCTAGGTAAAGCAACCAGACAAAGTTTCACAAAATCTGAGCATACCACCAAAGAAACATTGGATTATATCCATTCTAACCTATGGAGCCATCTTTTACACCAAGCCTTAGTGGTTCAAGGTATTTTCTAACCTTTATAGATGACTTTTCTAGGAAGCGCTGGATATACTTTCTTAAAACTAAGGACCAAGTTTTTGGGAAGTTTAAGGAATGGAAAGCCATGATAGAAAATCAAACATCTAAAAATTTAAAATACTTTAGAACCGACAATGGGTTTGAGTTTTGCAATGAATAATTTGACAATTATTATAGTGAGAATGGTATAACTAGGCATAGAACTGTGAGGTATACATCTCAACAGAATAGAGTTGCTGAGAGGTTAAACAAAACCATAATGGAAAAAGTTAGATGTTTGCTTTCTGATGCTATCTTAAGTGAAAACTATTGGGCAGAAGCCGTAACTTACATAGTATATACCTTGAATAGGTACCTTCACTCATCTTTAGAGTTGCTTACCCCTGAGGAAAAGTGGACTAATCATCCTTCTAACTTGATAACCTCAAGATCTTTGGATGTGTAAGGTTTGTTCACCAAAATAAGGGAAAGTTAAAGGCCAGAGCAGTTAAGTGCATGTTTGTAGGCTTTACAGAGGATGTTAAAGGGTTTAAAATGTGGCATCCAGTTGAGAGGAAGTTTATAGTAAGCAGAGACATCACTTTTAGGGAAAAGGAGATGTTTATGCAAAAAGTGAAAAAGCTTGAGGATGAAGGTGAGTCATCCAACACAGTAATCACAAGTGAACAACCTCATTTAAGTTAGTATGTCTTAGCTAGGGATAGACAAAGGAGAACCATTACCCCTCCAGCTAGATATATTGAAATGAACTATATGAATGGTTTTAAATGCTATTGTAGCTCCTCCTAACCAAGAACCAACAACCTTTGAGGAAGCAACAAGCTATGCTGATGCACGAGATTGGATAAAAGCTATGAATGAGAAGATGCAATCACTAAAAGTGAAGAACACTTGGTCTTTAGTTCCTCTGCCTAAGGGTTATGAACCAGTTGCCTCTAAATGGGTTTTCAAACTTAAGGAAGGAGCATCCTGTGATCAAAATCCTAGGTATAAAGCAAGGTTGGTTACAAAGGGGTTTACTCAAAGGGAAGGAATAGACTATTCAAAGATTTTCTCTCTGGTTGTCAAACAAACTTCTATAAGACTTCTTCTATCCTTAGTTGCTCAAAATAATTTAGAATTGTATTAATTAGATGTCAAAACTGCCTTTCTTCATGGAAGTCTAGAGGAGACAATCTATATAATGCAATCTAAAGGATTTGAAGTTAAAGGAAAAGAAAATCTCTAATGCTTACTCAACAAGTCAATCTTTGGGTTAAAACAATCACCAAGGTATTTGTATAGAAGATTCAATGACTATATTGAAGAAACTCTTATTTAAGAGTACCTACAAGAGGAAGCGGACCTTTCCAATTCATTGTGATAGAATTGTCGCATATATATTCAAACATACTTTCATAATGCTAAAGGGATCAAGAAATCATACCAGAGGAAGATTTCTTCTTCACAGCGAGTCTGAAGCCCAACCGTCTACCTCGAACAGTCATCACTCAAACAGAAGGAAATGGAGAAGAGAACACCACTCGGAGCCCTCAGTATTCTTGGAGTGAGAATCCAGAGTGTGGGCTTTGTTCGAATTTAGTAAAGAGAAGAAGGAAGAGAGACCGTACACAATGATCAAGTAAGTGGGAGATGCGGTCATCTATCACATAGACAATATGCTTGATCGTTTAGTTAAAGTATACGATCGTGTAGTAAAAGTAAGCGATTGTCTAAACGATCATGTAGGAAAAGGTAAACAATCGTGTAGGAAAAGGGTGAGTGATCGTGCAAACGATTGCGTAAGAAAAACTAAGCGATCGTCTATACGATCGTTTAGTAAATATCGGGAGCTAATCGATCGCTTAGAAAAAAGGTAAATGATCGTTTAGATAATAAAGCACGATGGTGTAATCGCAATTGCTTAGCAATATCGTATATGTAAGCGATCGTGCAGTCACTATCGTATAGGCATTGATTTTCTTAACGATAACACTATCTTTTTCACAATATCTGCGCATACCGAGATCAACACACCGTCTGCTATTTATCA
>NC_052349.1:75848013-75892333 GCF_009727055.1 Benincasa hispida
TCTTCTTCCTTCTTCTTCCTCTCTTATTTCTTCTTCTTTCTCTTATTTTTATTTAATTCTCTCTCATCATTATTTCCTTCATCTCTCTTCCTTCAATTCTCTCTCTTCTATCTCTCGTTTTTTTTTTTTTTTTTTTTTTTTTTTTTTTTTTTTTTTTTCTCTTTTCTCTCTCTTTCATTTCTCTTTCTCTCCTTTATCATCTCTTTTCTCATCTTCTCATTATCATTCTTTCTTTTATTTTTTTTATTTTATATCTTTTTTCTTCTCTCTTTTTTCTTTCTCTTCTTTTTTTTTTTCTCTTTCTTTATCTTCACTCATAACTTGATAAGATTGAATCATTATATATTAATTGAGTATATATTTTTCGCGTATACTAAGATTAAAATCAGTATTTATAGTCCAATTTCCGTCGCGAAATTAATATCAACCTCATGACGATAAAGTAATTATATCTATTATTCTAATCTACATGTCCGATGTCAATTATCATTACATATTATATTAATTGAAACTCCTCTTGTCAATTTGAACCATTTCAAAAGTGGACCCAAAAACCGGAACTCATCAACTGGTGTACCAAGCTTCTAGGGGACTTTTGGACTATATGGCTCGAAGCTTCAATGGTATGTGATAGCTGACTAAACTCCTTAGTCACGATATCCACCATACGTTAACTTCTAGCATTACACTAAGACCAGACATTGAACTCTTTTTCCATAGATATATTTCTTATGGCCAATTGGATAATAACCAATCATCAGTACGATGACATTCACAAATACTTCATAATATACAACATGCCAATTTATCGTTTTTTGCCCCTGTAATTACATCTTCCTCCTTAAGTATCACTGATCCCTCTAATTGAATAATACAACTAGTCCTACTATGTGTGAACACCTCTCGCGGCCATGAGAAAGGTGTATAGCGCCCCCATCGTTTAAGCCATAGAATCAACCCTTAAGAGATTATCTATCTACTTGCCCCATACTCGGAGGAAAGAGTGAATTCATCTTGTGTAGCTAAGTTTTCAGCTCCCAAATCAAGACAAATCCCCAAAATGGTAGGTTTGAGTCGGCGTTCTGGCCACTCGCATCTGATGACATGCCAAAAATGCACGTCATCTTAGGGCCTTTTTATTTAAAATTATGAGGGCCTATTAAAGCAAGAATACTGCCGGCAATTATGTTTAAAAAATTCATGAGAAAATGAGTTTGCGTCGTCAACATTAAGAATCTCGGCTAACCCACTATTATGCGTATTATGCGTTGAATATGTCTATTCTTTGTAGCTAATGTAGGATCCGGTCACAGACGCGGAAGTTGAAAGCTATCGCATATACGACCGCATGCAGAGAAAATTCTCCATCGCCAAACTTGAACGCATACGATCAATGCAATGGGGTGTTGTGGTAATCAACCACGTGCGTCCATCACATAGGAGTTGCGATCGTTTAATCGCGGATCATCGTGTAGAAGTTGCGGTAACCAAGCAATTGCGATCATTTCAAGATTGTGGCTACAAGATGATAACCATAACGACAGGATTACCGCAAGGTTGGGTTGGAATGGAAGCAATCAACGGCATATCTCTGGGAAATCAAAAGATGATGTTGACATTTTACCTACCACGTCCGTTAGCAACTTGATAACGGGCAGAAATGCACGTTATCATTGTACTAAGTTCTTAAACATGTTAGCTTGCGTTGATAAAACATTGTTAAATTGTGTCCATTAAGCATCATTTCATAATATTGTTGGTCGTATGTGTGTTCATCGCATTAGAACAATTGATTTTGTATTTTTTGTGCAAAATATGCCGATGACGCAAGGCAGAAATTATGATCATTAGGGAAATCATTGGTTGAGCGTAGCATCACTGCAAGGCTTTGCGGTGATCGTGTTCGCAAATATTCGCTGAGAAGGATAGCCCGCAACTTGATCAACGCAACATGATGGGCGCATTTGGGTGGAAAAGACTAATTAATTCGCGATGGAACAGAAAGCTGATGACAGTTCGAATTCGAATTAAGTTTGACAGCGATAACGATCACAATGTACATTAAGTTTCGGTTGACAATTATTCGACACATCAGTCAGGAATTAAGCCGTCCCATTGTACAATCATGAGAAGAGAAGCCGCCTTTCACTTTGGATGAATCTATGTAAATACAAGGGCATCCTTTCATAAAAATGGGTTCAGCGGTTCGAAATTTTCATACTTCAGTTCGCTGTCTTTGTGCAATAGTTTTTCTTTCATTTTAACGGCGGAACAAGAGGAGAGTAGGTGACGTCGAGAGATCGCTCAGGGCAACTCGAGAGAGAACACTCTTGAGGCGACAGAAACAGAGAGGATAAGGTCGACTCTCCAGCGAGAGCGAGATTATCTTTTGAGCACGAGTAGAAAACAGTGTAAAAGCCTGGACAGCAAGAGATTGCTACCAGGCCCTTTATTCTATACTTGCATTGTTATTTGTACTTCCTCTTTATATTTATACAATGGAAGTTCTATTTCTACATTTTTTCACTCTCTTAGCACGCATGGGTAGCTAAACTAGTCGAATGGGTTGAGAAAAACTAAGCTAACATGATCTAGGAAGTTCATTGCTTGCGATTGTTCTGTTTTATGTTGTGCCAAATACCCTTTAGAGCTACTCGAGAGAGAGTCTAAAGAAAGAACCTAATGACTTGAGAAAGCTAGATAAGAATATGGACTCGAGAGAGTAAGATTAACAATAATCCCAACACTTTATTTATTTATCTGGTTACCGCAAAGTTTTCATACAAATTACTAACGCAACCTGATTTCACAAGTCCCTGAGTTCGACCCTGGACGTACCAGGAAACTCAGTGAAATTTACACTTGGATTTCGCTGAGGAAATTTGAATGCACAACACAATTTCATCATCGCATATCATCCATAATTCACTTCATAAAAATCAAGCACCACAGCCGAGATTCAGAAAGGGACTAACACGCCGCTAATGTCCAAATCAAAGCAGGTCCATTAATGCTGTCGGCGATCAAGCTCTATAAATAGAAGTCGCTGAGCAGAATTTCAATTCATCCAAGGTTTCCTACCTTCGGGTGGATCCTTATGATCTAGACGAACGCGTTAGAAGAAAGCTTGAGAGTTCTTCATCTCCTTCATCCATTCCAAGTGACGACCGGAACCTTCACCGGAGTTAGATCTCGAGAGAGTCAGCTCCACCGCCCTTCCATGGCACCACCGGCAGCCTTGACGTACATCCGCTGGAAGTAAAACATTGCTTCCAGCTGGTCATTTCATTTTCTCTTCTTTTCTTATATTGTATTGTATTACATTTTGGATTAAGAAATTAATACATTGTGTGTTCAATGCATTTCTATGTCTCCTTCGATTCCATCTCCATCTTTCTTTGTTTAGCATCCTTAACTTTCATTGCATCACTTAGTGAGATTGCTAGAGTATCACATACTTAATCATGCGACATAGGAATATGAAGCATGTAGCAAACCACCGGAAGGTGTGCATTGTGCGAGTGTGTGAGAAAACCTTATTTGCTTAGTGTGAAGCTGTAGCAATGTCTGTCTATAGGCGAACGCAACCCTTGTCTATGAGTAAAGTCAATAACAACTAACTGCCCGGGAGGGTAAGTGGTTGGTCGTATTAAGCAATGTAAGCCAATGTTCACTAAAGATAGGAATAATCTTGCGTCAGCCAAGCTTATGTGATTATCTTGTCTTATGAGCGCATTATTCATCATTTAGGCGTACTTGAGAGAGTGGTCTAAAAACCAAATCTAAGACTCGAGAGAGCGGAATGGAAAGCATAAGCAAGAATGGAGAACTTAGAGATAAACTTCGTTTGCTATTACACAACGTATGCACCCTACAGATAGGATATTGCATGCATCCAGAAGTAGGATACGGTGGTATGCAGTTATCACGCTCATGCGACGAGAGCATTTGAGTGGGTTATGGAGGCTTATCCATAAGCTTCTCGGTGCTATCGTAAATACACCGCATACGTCCTTGAATTAGGCTCAAGTGTGTGTAGCATGATCCTATAGCTTGCGTTGGCTGAGGTTGCCCTTGCGGTCAATCTTAAGGGTTGCGATGAAGACATCCTCACATTTTATCTATTTTCCATCCATTTACTATGCGTCAACAGTTGTCGTGTCTCTACCTCTCATTCATACTTTCAATGCTTTGTCTGTTAGTTAGAAGTAGTAGTAGTTTATAGCTATCCCCTCCATCATTCTTTTATTCATCCGCCACAAACACATTACCGCATAACATTTAGTTACAAGTCCCTAAGTTCGACCTCAGATCACCCGAGAAACTTGCGTTCGCGTTATACTTGGCGTGAGCGCAAGAAAACTTGTGACGGGAACGCATGGTCATCGCATACATTCGTTAACACATAGTTTCATTCCAACGCATGACCACCGACACATGAGTATCAACGCATAACCTTAAGACATGCATTGCATATTGCATCCTACTAATTTTAGTCATCAAGTCTTTGACAGTGAGTTTTTTGTCACTAGCACCCATACAAATCAAAGAACCGCCCTCGATGGTAGAAGTTCCCAACTCACTCAGGATTGAGGTCATGTTACCTATGGTCATTCTAGTGAAGAAAGTCTCAATTATGAATGGTGTTATATAACGAGACGTTAATACTTCGTGGTCAGGTCTTATACAAACTCTTTGTATAGGATGTCCTCGCTCGCATGTTCCCTACACGAATGATCAGGATCAGACCATCTGTGACAAGTCACAACACTTGTGACCATTCCACAAAGCGGGCCGCATCCGTAGTATTACTAGGACAAGGTTTCCTTCCTAGATCTATATACTATAGACCATTTTGGTTATCACTCAATACATGATCCACATGTATGTCACCAGATACATGCTTAAGTTACATACAGATAACTAGGGATATTAAGTTTATTGATTTGTGGTAAAATTTAAATGTGCAAAGTCAAGTAGTGAAGTAAATATCATTTATATTATGCATCACAAGTCTTCGTACAAAGTTGTCTACAAACTACTGAATACGAGACTTTAGGGCACAAATCCCAACATATATTTTTAGCATTGGATTCAAAAGAAGTTCATTTGACATATGTGTTTATGTAAATATAGGTTTTTACAAGGACAAGGTTTACTTACTCATATATGTAGATGATATGTTATTGGCAGGTAGGTCCAAGGAAGATCTAATCCATGTTAAAATCCTCTTAAAAAGGGAGTTTAATATGAAAGACTTAAGAGAAGCAAACAAGGTCCTAGGAATTGAAATCTAAAGAAACAAGGAGGAGTCTATTCTAAGCATCAATCAGTTCAACTACTGTGAGAAGATCCTAAAAAGTTTCAATATGAATGATGCTAAACCTGTGAGCTTACCTATTGCTCGGCAGTTTAAGCTATTCTTAGCTAACTCTCCTAAAGATTCTGACCAATAACATAAAAAACAGATGGTTGTCATTCTCTATAGTCAAGCAGTCGGAAGTTTAATGTATTGTCTCTCATATTCAGCTAGCCTAGTTAGTAGATATATGTCTAACCCAGGTAAGAGATACTAGGAGGCTACTAAATGGATCCTAAGGTACTTAGTTTGGTCTAAAAACTCAAGATTAGTCTACCAAAAGTCATTTGAACCAAACTTAGAATTTTATGGATATGTGGATGCTGACTATGCTGGTGATTTGACAAAATGAGGTCCTTAACAGGTTACCTATTCCCTTATGGTCCTAATCTAATCAGCTGGAAAGCCACACTACAACCTATAGTAGCCTTATCTACAACAGAAGTTGAATATATGGCTTTAACAAAAGCAATTAAAGAGGCTTTGTGGCTTAAGGGATTATTGAAAGACTTTGGAATAGATCAAACAGTGGCAAAACTCTACTGTGACAACCAAAGTGCTATCCATTTATCCCGAAATCCACAATACCATGCTAGAGCTAAACATATTGATATAAAGTATCATTTCATTAGAGATAAAATTGAGACAGGGGAGATAGAAATTCTAAAGGTTTATACTTCAGACAATGCAGCTGACATGTTAACAAAACTTGTTTCAAAGCTTAAATTGTTTAAATGTCTAGAACATATTGGTTTTGAGCTTTCAGACACAGGGTAGACATAAAGGTCAAATCAAGAAGATCAGAAGATTGCAAGGCATTAGAGTCAAGGTGGAGAATTTGAAGAAGCTGTGACTCAAATACCTCAACTTGTTATTTGTTTATAACTAACTTTGTGTTGTAATGGTCAGTTGGTATGCATTATAAATACCTCTGATAAGTAAAACAAAAACAGAGTGTGATCATCATTCCCTATTTTTCTGTAAACAAACAAAAGTTATACGCAATCTTCTATAGTAAAGAATTGGAATCTTCTCATGGACGTAGTCAATCTTGTCGAACCACGTAAACCTCTGTATTTCTTCTTCTTGTCTTTATCTTCTTGCTCGTTCGACTGTAATCTTTCTACAAATCGTGCGCCATACAATCTCGTTTCAAATCGTATTGAATACAGAGTATCGAGTTCAATCGTGCATTGATCTTCGCTATCGAGTAGCTTCGAGTTGTTCGTTTTCACTTTCGAGTCCCACCGAGTAAAGATCAAGACTCATCGAATAAGATCGTTCCATCGAGGATTCAACAAAAACTCATCAGACAAAGAAGGGAGTTCTCATCTAGCATCGAGTAGGAAGACATCGAGGGTTGAGTATCGATCATCGAGTAGGAAGACATCGAGGGTCGAGTATCGATCATCGAGGATTTGGCAGAATATTTCTTAGCCTTTTCTTCATCATTCCAGTGTTGATCTTGAGTATTTAGGCCTAGTGAGGATTGATTAACCCAACAATGTAGTTTGTTGGATCTTTTGGATAGGGTGCTACTTCCATAAGAGAATTAATTTATTTTATCATGGGGGACAATTACTCATGAAACTCAAGAACTAGAGTGAAAAAAGTTGTCTTAAGGAGACAACATTAAGTCGTTGGATTCAAATTCTCTTAAGTATACCAGATTCTATATATTTTTTATTTTTGGGGACATTACTATCTATATAACATGACATTCTAGCTCCATTTGTTCTACACATTGATTATCTACATTACCGCCATTATCATTTTCCAGGTTTTGATCTTATGCATGGATGTGTATTTAATTCACATCCTTTTATTATTTTTCCAGGCATGAACTCTAGAACAACCTATATCAGGTGAGATGGAGGAAGAGTTTTCAACCAGATTAGCCAAAAACTTGGAAGACTTTATACTCAAAGAGGGACCAGAGATAGTAAAAACTTGAATACTATACTTTGAATTAGAATATGATCACATGATACCACAATTGACTCTTTATCTCATGTGTTTGGTTTTTCACTTTAGATTGTTGCCTTCATTGTTGAACCTGCCATGGGGGATGGTGGTGTGATTCTGTAAGACTCCTAGTTATTAAAATAGTAAGATTAGTAATAGAATATTAGTGTGGTCATTAAAAGGGGGCAAATGAGTAATTAGATATGAAGTTGGTTAGGGATTTTAGTTATAAATAGAAGAAGAGGGGTTGGAGGGGAGTGTGAAGAATCTGGTTGGAATTTCCTTTAGGAATTTGGGAGAGACTAGCCCTCTCGAAAGACTAGAGTTTATCTTGTCATTTTGCTTATGAGTTTTTAGCATATTTCAATATATTTTCCTATATTTCTATAATTAATATGCCCTTGAATTTATTCTATATTCTTGAGTACTGTTATTGTTAGGAGGGATCCTAACAAATTCTTCCACCTGCAACTTATTTTGAAAAGGTAAAATCAAGATCTTTGCATGATGAGATGCTTAAATTAGTAAAAGTATGCAACAGTAAGACTTTTCTTGTTTAGCTGCCTGTTATTATATTCTCGTATTTCTGTTTCATTTTTTTTCTCCTTTTATATTTAGTTTGCTTTCATCTTTTGTTTGATATAAGATGACTAATAATATTGTAGAAGCATAAGTGATAAGAAAGAAAAGAAATTTACTATAAAGATATTAAAGACACAATTACATGAATAAACTCCATCAACTTCACTATCTTATTATGCACACTCATAATAATAGCTGGTTTTTAAAAAATTAGGCATTTGGTCCATCATACAATTGTTTGTTTTCTCAAACATACTGTTAATACACATTTTGGATCTTTGATCATAAACATGTTGACGAGATTAGAAGAATTTAAATCAAAAGCTTGAAAGACAATAATAGCTGGATACTCTTGAGTATGAACAAATAATAATCATAATAATAATCAAATTGATCAAGAAACACAACTTTGTTGTAGAACTCCATAAGTGGTTTCTGATAGGCCTCCAATTATACTGCAATATCAACGAAGAAAGAATAGAGGAAATAAGGGAAAATTGGCGGTTGAGTCGGCTAAGGAGGCTGGGGACCACAACTAAACTATTTTCAATTATGTTGGGAGAAGTTGTGGTTTAAAAGAAGAAAGAAACTAAAAGAGAAGGCATGGAAGATTGAATATCTTGAGTAAGGGGAGTGAACTCTCGAGGGTGGGAGTTCGAAAAAGTCTATCGTGTAGAATCAGTCGAGAAGTGCCGCTCATCGCCTACTTCATCTACTAAGTGATTGTGTAGAAGAGCTTCAGCGATCATGGTAATGTTGATGAGCGATTGCGTAGTGTCTGTAAGCGATCGTGTAGTGTTGGCAAGCGATCGTGTAGAGTTTGTAAGTGATCGTGTAGTAAATGTAAATGATCGTTTAGTGTTTGTAAGCGATCGTGTAGCAATAGTAAGCGATTGTATAGTTATTGATTGACACTCATCGTTTAATAAAGCGCAAGTTCATCGTTTAGCTGTTATGTTATGTGATTGTGTCAACTCACTTAATCAATAAATACCTTTTAAAAAGATTAGTTTCCTATCAAATTGGTGTTAGAGCAACCACCTGGGTAGGCATGACTCATAAACATTTTGAGGAAAAACTGGAGTTATTAGACCAGAAGATTTTTGGACTCGGAGTCAAAATGCAGAAATTGCCAACCATAGAGGAGAATTTGGCATCGTTAGCAAAGAACATTGAGCGATTGGGATTGCAAGCAGAGAAACATCAACAGATGCTTATTTCCTATGTTACAAAAATGGTGAAGGGAAAGGCAAAAGTGACAGAGGAGACAAAAGGATTGAATGTCAATAATGTGTGTGGAACGAATAGTTTAGTGAAAGCAGTCGGTGAAGAAGCGACTTGCGATCGAAGTAAATTCAAGAAAGTGGAGATGTCGGTGTTTAGCGAAAGTGATCCAGATGCATGGCTATTCAGAGCAAATCGCTATTTTTAGATTCATAAACTGATTGAATCTGAGAAGATGATGGTGGCGGTTGTGAGGTTTGACGACACTGTATTAGACTGGTACCGGTCGAAGGAAGGTAGAGAGTCGTTCAGAGATTGGGAAGATTTGAAGAAAAGGATGTTAGTGCGATTCCGATCTTTAAGAGAGGGATCGATTTGTGGAAGATTCTTGGTTATTAAACAAGAAACTACTGTAGAAGCATATTGAAATCTGTTTGATAAATTGGTAGTGCCATTGCCACATCTACCAAATGAAGTATTAGAGGAGATATTCATGAACGATTTAGCGCCGTGGATAAAAGCTTAAGTCAAATGTTGGGATCCGTCTGGGTTAGCGCAAATGATGTCGTTAGTGCAGCATGTTGAAGATAGAGAAAATGCGCAGGTTGAAACGGGACGAGCGCGAATGTATGGAGGTCAGATCCAAAACTTGAACTCTTTGAAATTCAATATAGAAAATATGTGTAAAACGGAAGGTGGTAGTGAACTGAAAGAGGGAGGGAAGTCCAGAGAGTCATTTTCGATAAGGACAATCACGTTACGAGGAGTGTCAAATAACGATAACCGGAGAGAAATTCCGACAAGAAGGTTAACATATGCTGAATTCCAGTCGAAGAGAGAGAAAGGACTTTTTTTCCGGTGCGATGAAAAGTATACTGTTGGGCATCAGTGCAAAGGGCGAGAATTGAGAGAACTGAGATTACTTGTCGTGCATGCGTCCGGTGAAGAATTGGAGTTGCACGTAGAAGATGAAATAAGAGAAAAGACACTGGAATTGAATATGTTGTGTCGAACTTTCTGTGAATTTGGTTGTAGGATTGACGAACACTCGAATGATGAAGATTAAAGGGGAGGTCAAAGAAGAACCGGTGGTGATACTGGTTGACTGTGGAGCCACCCATAACTTCATATCAAATGGATTAGCGAATCGTTTGCAGTTGGAAATCACGGAAACGACAAATTACGGAGTAGTTTTGGGATCGAGAATTGCAGTGCGAGGTAAGAGGGTATGCAAGAATGTAGAAATGAGGTTGGGAGATAGGAGGGTGAATGATAGCTTCCTACTGTTAGAGCTAGAAAGTGTTGACGTGATTTTGAGGATGTAGTGGTTACATTCTTTGGGAAAAACAAAGGTCGATTGGCAGAATCTAACAATGACATTTGCTCATAAGGGTCGAAAGACTACTTTGTAGGGGAATCCAAGTCTGACGAAAGCAAGAATCAGTTTGAAATGTATGGTGAAAACCTGGGAGGCTTAAGATCAAGGATTCTTGGTTAAATGTAGAATGATAAGTGGAGGTGAGTCTGTGGCAGAGCAAGGGGGAAACGAGGAAGCCGACTCCATACCAGAATCTCTATCAACCTTGTTAAAAAAGTTTTAGGACATATTTGAATGGCCAGAGGAATTGCCCCCTCGTCGGAGTATAGAGCATCACATCCTCTTAAAGGAAGGAACCAGTCCAATAAATGTTCGTCCATATAGATATGCATATCATCAGAAGGCTGAGATGGAGAAATTGGCAGAAGAAATTTTGGATTCGGGCATCATTAGACCAAGCATTAGCTCCTACTCTAGCTCTGTTCTACTGTTTAGAAAGAAAGATGGAGGTTGGAGATTTTGTGTGGATTATTGTGCTCTCAACACTGCCACCATTCCAGACAAATTTTCAATTCCTCTAGTGGAAGAACTTTTCGATGAATTAAATGGAGTTTCTCTCTTTTCCAAGCTGGATTTGAAGTCAGACTATCATCAAATAAGGATAAATCCACGGGATGTTGAGAAGACTGCCTTCTAGACACATGAAGGGCATTATGAATTTCTGGTAATGCCTTTCGGTTTAACTAATGCACCTTCCACATTTCAAGCACTGATGAATAATATATTTAGGCCTTACTTACGTCATTTTTTGTTTGTATTCTTTGATGATATACTTGTGTATAGTAGAAATCTAGAAGAGCATTTGCAACATCTTGAAGTGGTATTATCAGTATTAAGGGAACATGAACTTTATGCTAATAAGAAGAAGTGTCAATTTGCAAAGACAAAGTGGAATATTTGGGGCATATCATTTCAAAGAAAGGGGTGGAGGTCGATCCGGAGAAGGTGCAGGCAGTGTTGAAGTGGCCGATACCTAAGACAATGAAGGAGGTGTGGGGGTTCTTAGAATTGTATGGTTATTACCGCAAATTTGTACAAAACTATGGCAGTATAGCGGCTGCTTTGACACAAATTTTGAAATGAGGGACTTTTCAGTGGACAAAGAATGCTTAATATGCTTTTGAGAAGCTAAAAAATGTTGGGTATTATGTCCTAAAAACTCGCTGTTTGTAAAATGATAAACATTTTCTATTATCAATATACTTGTTATTGATCTCATAAATTGATTAAAATTTAAATCCAATAAACTAAGACCCATGACTATTGTATGAGTACTTGAACTTTATGTGGAGACATAAGAGTAGATCGGGTTCGAGTAAATAGTCAAAATGATCTATGGTACATGAATGAGGTTGGGTACCTTATTCTGGTAACATCATTGGATGCGGCCTACTCTGTAGTTGTTACAAAGAGTTGTAAAGTACTACATACGATGTGATCCTAATTCGTACATGTTATGACATGAGGAGTAGGGGCGTCCTATGCAATGAGTTTGCATAAGATCTGGACCAAGAAATAAGTCATTCTTACTTTATAACACTGTTTACTGTTTAAGACTGAATATTTCACCTAGATGGCCTAGGTAACTCGATCTTAATCCTGAGCTAACTATGAACTCCTGTTTATTTGGGATTGCCCTTAGAATTGCATAGTTGAGGGTTGGCTCAACAACGTCGGCTCAATAAGACTCCCTTTTCAGGAGTAAGACCGGATAGATATCTAAGGACATAGGGTGCAAGACGGAGTTCACACCTACCCAATTTAGGGATAGAAGAAAGGTTGTTCTCTCAAGTACTGAATCCAGGTCTTGAATAAGGGGTCCCACCCTCTCAGTGGGCTGAGAGAGTTTGGTTTGGTGATTGGATCACAAACCAATTGTTCATTAGAGGATCATAAGGACTTGAGGAATAAGACGTAATCTCGGGGTAAAACAGATATTTGACCCAGCCATTATTACAAACAACCTGTGAAGGTCGACTTGTTGATTATGGTTAAATCATGTGGATATAATATATCTACAGTGAGGGAGTACAACTATGGCCTTTAGTGGAGTGACCCATTAGTTAACGAATGGAATCAATATTTGGTCTAATGAGTTTAGTCAATTAATCTCGGATCGTTGGAAGCCCATGATCTTGTAGGTCCACTAAGTACCCTACTAGCTCGTAACGGACTAGCTCTAGAATAGCGTGATAAGTTAATTTGAAACGTTCAAATTAGAATTAAGAGAATTAGTAATTATATGAGATATATCTATGTTTATTTTAGAATTAAACGGAATAGGAGAATTTATATATTTAAATATAATTTAAATATATAAAGATGGATATGTGTTAAAATTAATTTATTATAATATTTGATATTAAATTAATTAAGTTTTATTTAATAATTAATTTATGAAATTAATTAATTTTTCATTTTTAAAATCAAATAATTTTTTTTAAAAAAAAATCAAATTTTGATTTTTGGATAAAATTGAAAAAGGAAAAGAAAACTAAAACACAAATGGAAAAATGGGTTTTTCCATTATCCATCACTAAACTAGCTCACACATGAAACAACCATTTGCCTTGTCTTCTCCAAGCATGAGCTGCAACTCATGCAGCTCTTCTCTTTGCATATTGATCTGCAATATAATGAGAAGATTGGAGTGAAAATTGGGCATTACGTGATGCATGTTCCTAAAATATGTGTTGATAGCCATGCGTCGATGGTCATGCGTTAGAATGAAAACCGCCAACAATGTATGCGATGACCATGAGTCCTGCCACAAGTTTTCTTGCGTTCACGCCAAGTATAACATGAATGCAAGTTTCTCGGATAATTTGAAGTCGAACACAAGGACTTGTAACTATATGTTTGCGGTGATTGTGCATGTGGCGGTATAAATAAAAGAATGAAGGGGATATTGCTACGTTAATCCTACTCCTACTCCTATCTATCAGACAACGCAATGAGAATATGCATGAAAGGTAGAGATGTGACAAACTTTGACATGAAATAAATGAATGGGAAAATAGATAAAATGCGGAGATGTTTTCATTGCAACCCTTAAGAGTGACCACAAGGGAACCTTAGTCAGCGTCAGACTATGCGATCATGTTACAACCATACACGACAAGTCATTTTCCAATGGAAATGCGGTGCTTCTAATTATAGAATGCATGTGTTGAATGCAAAGCGTCCATAGAGCTTATTTCTAAGTCTCTACTCTTGTCCTATGCGATGATGCAAAATGCATGAAAGCAAGGTGACCACATTCAATCCTATCCTATCTCTAGGATGCATGCGATGCGTTAATAAAAAATAGTGCTCATTCCTAAGCGTCTATCTCTTGTTTTATGAGTTCTAATCTGGCTCTCTCGAGCCTAGATTCTGACCTGACCTTCCTAAACCTAGATCTTGTCCTTAGACTACCCTCTTGAGTATCTCTAATGGACGAATGAAGCATATATAATACAAGACAATCACATAAACTTCGCTAACCTACAATTGTTACTATCCCTAGTGAACAACACATACCTTGCTTAATGCGTCCAACCACTTACCCTCTCGGGCAGTTGATTGTTACTGACTTCACTCATAGACAAGCAATGCGTTAGCCCATAGACAGACATTGTAGCAGCTTCACACTAAGCAAATAAGATTACTCACATACTTGCACAATGCACACCTCTCGGTGGGTTGCTACATGCTTCATATCCCTAATCCACATGACTAAGTATGAAATACCCAAGCAATCTCACTAAGTGTTGCAGTGAAAGTAAAGATGCTAAGCAAGAAGATGGAGATGGAGTCAAAGGAATAAAGAAATGCATTGAAAACACATTGTATTAATTTCTTAATTCAAAATGTCATACAATACAATATAGGAAAAGAAAGGAAAAAGAAATGACTGGCTGGAAGTAAAACTTTGCTTCCAGCGGATGTGCGTCAAGGCTACCGGTGGTGCTATGGATGGGTGGAGGAGTTGACTCTCTCGAGATCTAACTCCGGTCGAAGGCTCTGGTCGTCACTCGAAATGGATGAAGGAGGTGGAGAACTCTTAGCCATCTTCTCACGCAGTTTTTCTGGATCACAAGGATCCGCCATNCTCTTAGCCATCTTCTCACGCAGTTTTTCTGGATCACAAGGATCCGCCATAGGCGAACCTTAGGCGAAAACCTTGGATTCAACCTTGGGCGAAAACCCTAGATAAAATGAATTTTAGCTCATTGACTGCTATTTATAAAGCTTGGATCGCCGATAACATTAATTGGACTGCTCTGAGTCTGACGTTCGGCGTGTTCATCCTTTCTGAACCTCTGCCACTAACGGCGTGGTAGATGAAATGTCAACATCAGCTTTGGATTTTCTCGAGGTAGATGCATTGATGCGTTCATTCCACTTACCTTACGTTGATTCCATTAGAATGCGTTGTCGCATAGCCACAATCATTCAATGGCCGCACTCGTTTAACACCGCAACTCTACATGATGACTGCAATCACTTGACGAGTGCAACTCCCATGCGATGGACACATACGGCTAATTACCGCGACATCCATGCGTTGATCGATGCATTTGCCATGCGATGGAGTGTTTCTCTGCATGCGATCGTCTATGCGATAGTACGGTTTCTGCGTTTGCATTCATTTCCTGCGTTGGCTACAAAAATAGAACATTGGGCGCATAATTAACGCAAAGTAATGGGTTAGCTGAGATTCGACATGCTGATCGACTCAAACTCTTTTTCTCATGAATTCCTAGCATGATTGATGCATATTTTGCCTAAAAACTTTCATAATTCTAAGTAAAAGGTCTAAGATGACATGCATATCTATATGTCATCAGCCGTACAGAGATGGCGACCTTATTTGTTAGGCAGACGATTTGTCATCAAAACGGATCAGAAAGCATTGAAGTTTTTACTTGAACAAAGGACGATATAGCCGCAACATCAGAAATAGGTAACTAAATTGCTTGGTTATGATTTTGAAGTAGTCTATCATCCGGGATTGGAGAATGGGGTCGCGGATGCACTATCTAGAGTGGATATGGAGGCTCATTTGGCCCAGTTATCGGCCCCTATTTTGATTGTTATGGCTGTAATTCAGAAGGAAGTAGAGCAAGATGATCAATTACAAAGAATTAAAAGTCGAGTACTGATGAAGCAGGATAGAGTACAAGATTTTTCTCTCCATCAGGGCGTGCTGAAGTATAAAGGGAGGTTAGTACTTTCCAATACCTCGTCTTTGATACCTACAATCTTGCATACATATCATGACTCTGTGTTTGGTGACCACTCAGGATTCCTGAGGACATACAAAAGAATATCCGGGGAGCTGTATTGGGAAGGAATGAAAATAGCTGTTAAGAAGTAGCTGGAAGAGTGTGTGGTTTGCCAGAAGAATAAATCGATGGCCTTGTCCCCAGCAGGGTTATTAATGTCACTCCTTATTCCTGATGTTGTACGGGCTGACATATCGATGGATTTCATTGAAGGATTACCCAAGGCCAAGGGGTATGATGTGATTTTAGTGGTAGTCGATAGATTGAGCAAGTATGCTCATTTCTTGCCTTTAAAACATCCTCTGAATGCTGGTGTTGAAGAAAATGTATTTTGTAGAGAAATAGTAATGTTGCACGGGGTGCCGAAGTCAATTGTCTCAGACCGAGACAAGGTGTTTGTGAGTCACTTCTGGCAGGAGTTGTTCCGGCTGTCAGGTACCAAGCTCCATCGCAGTACAGTATATCATCCTCAATCGTATGGTCAGACAAATGTGGTAAACCACGGCGTGGAAATATACTTGAGGTGCTTCTGTAGGGATTGTCCTAAAGAATGGATTAAGTGGTTGCATTGGGCAGAATACTGGTATTATACTACGTAAATGTCTCCACTGGTTTTTTCCCTTTTTCAGATTGTGTATGGACGTCAACCTCCAGTGTTGATTTACTATGGTGATGACTACACTGCGAATGCGACTTTGGACCAACAAATGCAAGACAGGGATGCTGCACTGTGAGTACTTAAGGAGCATTTGAGGGTGGCTTAAGAGAAAATGAAGAAGTCTGCGGAGAGGAAACAACGAGATATAGAATTTCAAGCCGGGGATTGGGTATGGCTGAAGTTGCATCCCTATCGCCAAATTTCCGTTCGGCAAAAGCGGTATGTGAAATTATCTCCTAAGTATTATGGGTCATATCAGGTGATTGACAGGGTGGGATTAGTAGCTTACAAGTTGGAGCTTCCGTCAACAGTGTCGATCCATCCAGTTTTTCATGTGTTGCAACTCAAAAAAGTGGTTGGATAGCCAGAAGGAAAATCATTTGTAGATCCTTTTTAGTCAATGAAAATCATACTTGGCTACCTGAACCAGAGGCTGTATTAAGCTCTCGACCTGGGTTGTCACATCGGGGACGTGAAGTTTTGGTGAAATGGAAAGGACTGTTAGAGAATGAGGCGACTTAGGAGGTATTGGATGATTTCCATAATTTTACCTTGAGGACAAGGTAAAGGTGGAGGGGGGAGGTAATGATAGGCCTCCAATTATACTGCAATATCAAAGAAGAAAGAATAGAGGAAATAAGGGGAAATCGGCGGTTGAGTCGGTTAAGGAGGTTGGGGACCACAACTAAACTACTTTTCAATTCTATTGGGAGAAGTTGGGGTTTAAAAGAAGAAAGAAACTAAAAGAGAAGGCATGGAAGATTGAATATCTTGAGTAAGGGGAGTGAACTCTTGAGGGTGGGAGATCGGGGAAGTCTATCATGTAGAATCAGTCGAGGAGTGCTTCATCTACTAGGCGATTGTGTAGAAGAGCTTTAGCGATTGTATAGTATTGGTGAGCGATTGTCGTTAGTAAGCGATCGTGTAGTGTTGGCGAGCGATCGTGTAGAGTTTGTAAGCAATCGTGTAGTGAATATAAACGATCGTTTAGTGTTTGTAAGCGATCATATAGTTGTTGATTGACACTCATCGTTTAATAAAGAGCAAGTTCATCATTTAGCTGTTATGTTATGTGATTGTGTCAATTCATTTAATCAATAATTACCTTTTAAAAAGATCAGTTTCTTTGTTTTTGGAACAGACTCATCGTTAGGTTACAACATGAAATGGTGAAACAAATATTTAACCATTTATCATAGACATCACTGTGAAACAGATCTAACTGTTTGTCACAGACATTCCATCTTTGCTCTCTTGTTTCTGGGCCTGCTCCTGCAATCTAGGCTGCTGTGTTCAAACCCTTAGATTCCCTCATTCATGTCACTTTCATCATTTCACTTTTATGTTGCAGGTCCAAGCTGTGCTAAAGAAGTATGATATACCTTTTATTGCTGATGAGGTACAATTTTTGTCTTCATCATTGTGCATTGTTTACAAGAATGATTTCAGTATAACTCGAGTTGTCCTCAATATATTTTTTCAATAGGTAATCTGTAACTTTGGAAGACTAGGGACAATGTTTGGATGTGATAAATACAATATTAAACCAGACCTCATCTCTAGCAAAGGTGAAGTTCGAATACATTCAACTTTAACAGATACCTTGCTCAGTTAAGGCTTTTCATTGTTTTTATTGAGCCTAATAGTGTGCTGCACTATGTAGGCACTGTCATCAGCTTACATTCCTATTGGAGCTGTTATCATCAGCCTTGAAATATCTGATGTGATATACTCCCAAAGCAACGAGCTAGGTAGATTGCTTATATGTTAAACTAGTTAATCGTGTATAATAATCTTTAAGTCCAGTAACTCACCTATTCTCTTTGTCCAATAATATTACTTCCAGGTTCCTTTTCTCATGGATTTACTTATTCTGGACACCCGGTCTCATGTGCTGTTGCACTTGAAACACTCAAGATCTACACGTATGTTCCTACCCCTGTTCTCTTGGATTTTTACTTTCATTGTTCAGAATGACAAAGAAACCTTAAAAGTGGACAATCATTACAAACATCCATGCATTTTTTGGCACAAGAAAACTGCTACAGTTCATCAAGGTGGATTGGACCTACTTTCGATTTGATTCAATCGGTGTCCTAGTTTGAGGATGTAATCATGATCTGAAGTATAAAATGAATATATGTAATTGTTATGATATGAACTCACATATAGAACACAAAACATAGGTTTAAAATGACACCATATTATTGGTAAGTTTATTTCACTTCATCGTAGGGAAAGGAATATTGTGGAGCAAGTAAATCGCATCTCCCCAAGGTTTCAAGAAGGCATAAAAGCTTTCTCTGATAGCCCTATAACTGGAGAGGTAAGGAGAGTTGCTCACATAATTAAGTTTGATCTATGAATCTGAAGCATCTTCAGTTCTTCAGCAACTAAGATTTTGCAGATACGAGGGACTGGCTTGATGTCTGCCACGGATTTTGTAGACAATAAATCACCAAATGATCCGTTTCCTCCTGAATGGGGTATGTTTTATGTAATTTCCATCGTTATTGATACATCTTAATGGCTTATATCGAGAAAACAGCTTGGTCTCAGAGTCAAGCTTGAATGTCTTGAAGGAACAGGATCATGTCTACTCTCAAGGAACAAATAAATCTTCTAAATGATGGCCAAATTCTTGATGGTACTGGTGAATAGTTGATCAGTTTGTGTCTAAGATATGAGTGATATGTCTATAATCTTGTCCCCTCACCATAACAAAATAAAAAAAAATAAACAGAGAGTATACTTTTTAAGTTATAAAAAGTCTTGGATGTTGTTCATAAATGGCAACTCAAACTACTAGATTCTTAAGATGATGTTTGATATAGATTTCAAAGCAGAAATGCTCTTTTTTTCAGATACATTTCTTGTAATAAAAAGTTCCTTATGGAATTCTTAACAGACATGGCAAAATAAGAAGTAAAAGCTTGTAAAAGTGGCAAATTATCTCACAAAATGTTTAAAGAAAATCAGGGAAGAAATGATCATCTTTTAGCTTCCTTTTCAGCCTTTCTTCTTGCTCGCCTTTCTCTTGAACTCGAAGTCATCTGAAACCCTCCTTTCTGATCCTCAGATTCATCCAAATCTCTGAATGATTTCTTCATAATTCCCCCAATTTAAGAACTCATTAATTGGTTTTATAATTTCAAGTCTAAAAAAGTAAGAAACATGGAAAGATGGGAAGACAGAAGCAGAAAGGCACCTCACGAAGCTCTGAAAAGCTTACGGCGTAGAAGGTAATGGCTGCAGCTGCAACAATGCCCAGCATTGGAATCCCCATTTCCTGCAATCCATCCATTTTCCGCTTCTTTCTCAAGAAATCTGTATTGGAGAGACGATGCTTCAATGATTTGAAGGTAAGTTTTTGTGGAGCTTCCCTTCTAAAGAATGGATAAGATGTACACTGGATATATATATTGAAAAAAAATAATCTTTTTTTTTTTTTTTTTTTAATTTTCACATATTAAAAAAGTGATTATTTATAGAAATCGCAAAAAAAAAAAAAAAAAACAAACAAACAAAACAAAAATGGACAGAAATTGAAACTACTGATAAACTTCTATTAATCTCTATCAATAATATATTTTTATCACTTTCTATCGCTATATCAACATCTATTTGTGATAAACAACGATTATAATGTTGATCACAATTATCTAAAAACAACAAAATTTTCAATAATAATGGTAAGTGTATGTATCATAAACTATTAAAAGTAGGAAAAAAAAAACCAACAAGTAGCAACAACAAAATGGTTATCTATTAGTAGTCTATCATTAATAGACATTGATAGAAAACTATTATTCTTAATCATTGGTCTTCCATTGTCTATGATTATCATTTTAATTACTATTTTGGAACTAGCAATAAAACTACTATAAACTATTATCACTTGGTCTATAATTTAGCCTTTCATTGTCTATCATTGTCATTATAATTGACATTTTTGAACTAGCAACGAAACTATAAATAGAGAAGGAGGAGGAGGATAATTAAATTTGGAAAATATCAATATCACTTATAGACACTGATCTATCAATGTCTATCAGTGTCTATTATTGATAGTTCTAAAATTTTGTTATATTTTGTAAATATTTTGGTTTATTTTTCTATATTTAAAAAAAAACTCATTAAATTTTGCTATTCAATTATGCTATTTGTATAAATATTTTCTCTTATTTTTCGATTTTTGGAAAAAAAAAAAATTGGTCCTTTTGAAGGATTGGTTTCAAATATAGAAAAATGAACAAAAATATTTACAATTAACTGTGAAATATCATAGTCTAACTATGATAAACCGCGATAGACTGTGATATTTTACTATTATTTGTAAATATTTTTAGCAGTTTTGTCATTTAAAGTATTTTTCCCATTTTGAATCTAATTTCTATTTCATCCTCAAATTTCAAAATTTTATTAAATTTTGAGTTTACACTATAATTCACATGTTCCAAAATGTTATAATTTTTACCAATTTGGTCATTAGATTTCAAAATTTACACTTTTAACATTATTTTTTTTTACTACAAAATCACCTTCCGTCCTCAGTGCTAATTTCTATTGATTAGTTTAAAATAATTAAAAGAATTCTAATTAATTAAGTTTCACTAATTTACATCACTATTAGAACTAAATTTAAGTCAATGCGAGCATGATTCAACTAATATAAGCTTGTACTATCAATCTCGAAATAGGAGGTTCGATTCCCCCACCTTACATGTTGTAAAAAAATTTAATTAAAATTTTATAACATAATTATTGTAAAATAATTGTTAGATATTATCATAAAAAATTGAAAGTGAGTATTTATGGAAAAATCAATATTAAAAATGTAAATCTTGAAATTTAGAGACCAAATTGATACAAAGCTCAAATCTCAAGTGTAAATTTGTAACATTTGAAACTTGGGGGCTTGAAAATAAAACTCAAAATTTAAGAACTAAAAAAATAACATTGTGAAACCTATGGACTAATATATATATATATTCTTTCTTTTTTTTATTAATAATTTTGGGTAGATTTATAATAATAATAATAATAAAAAATGCCCTTCAACTTTGTACTTTCTACCAAAAATACTTCTAAATTTTTAAAGGTTTCAAAAATACCTATAAACATTCAATAAGAGTTCAAAAACACCAAGGCCAATAGTTTTGGATGGAAATTGTGTGTTTTGTTTAAAAAAATAACCCAATACTTAAAAGAAAGTTAAAAATTAACCTTACATTGTTATTGAAGGAAACGAATCTCGTGTGGAAGCGATAGATCGCATGTGCTTTTAATTTAAGTTTCGAATTTACAAAATAACAAAGAAGGATAAACATATTAACTAAGCATGCAAAAATAAGAAAGAGCTAATACATACCCTTGAAGATTGTCTTCAAGAAATCTCTACGAACGAATCTTCCAGAAGACACCACACCTGGTTACCTTTCTATTCTTCGACAAAAATCTGGATTGTGGGATCCAAAAACTTTTTGGAACAGAGAAAAGAAGAAAAAAATATAGAGAGATTTTTTTCCTTCTATGTTCTAGAGAGTTGGAGATTTTGAGAAAGAAAAAACTCTTCTTTAGATTATGTTAAAAAAAAAAAAAACTATTAAGCTTTTCTCATGAATCTACATTAAGAAGAGAGGAGGAGAGGAGTAACAATAACTCCCAATGCGAGTAACAATAACTCCCCATGCATGATAAAAAAAAAAAAATAACTCCCCTACACGGGTGCTCAATGGCTCTAGGATGCACTTACCTTGCCTATGCGATGGGTGCTCGTGGCCACAATCTTCAACGCGCCTCTTCCGTTGCACACAGCCTGTCGCGCACTTTGCGTGCACACTTCGACCAGCACCTGCTTACTCTTGTTGGGGTTGATGCCCTAAAGTCTCGTATCCTGTAGTTTGTAAAAAATTTGTACGAACGTTTGTGTTGTATAATATATGATATTTTACTTCACATCTTGATTTTGCTCAGTTGTTTGTTTTATTTGCTTTACCACAAACCAATAAACATAAAATCCCTGGTTATTTGTATGTAACTTAAGCATGTATGTGGTGACATACAAGTGGATCATGTCTAAGTGATAAAACCAAAAATGGTCTGTAGTATATGGATATAGGAGGGAAACCTATATCCTGGTAACGCTACGGATGCGGGGCGCCGTCTTGTGCTAGGATATTGTTCACAAATTGTACTCTTTGACGAGCGTCATGATTCTTGATCATTCGTGTAGGAGACATTGCGAGCGGAGGCGCCTATATAAAGAGTTTGTATAAGGACCTGGCACGAAAAATGTTAACGTTCTTCGTTATATAACACCGCTCATGATAGAGACATCATCTTTACTAGAATGACCATAAGTAACATGACCTTAATCCTGAGTGAGTTAGAAACTCCTGCCATTGAGGTAGTCCTTTTGGTTTGTATGGGGGTGTACGTTGACCAAGTCGCCGATTCAAACCTACCATTTTTTGGAATTCATTTTGATTTGGGAGCTGAGAACTCAGCTACATAAGATTGGAATTCACTCCTTCCCCGAAGCAAGGCAAGTAGATAGATAGCTCCCTAAAAGCTGATTCCAGGGCTTGAACGACGTGGCGCCACACACCTTCTCTTCGCCCGAGAGTTCGTTCACACATAATTGGACTTATGTTGTATTGTTTCATTAGAGGAATCAGTGGTACTTAAGAGTGAGATGTAACTACAGGGGCAAAACGGTAAATTGGCCCCAACTGTACTGACTTATGAGCATTTCTGTGGAAGGGTCATCGTACTCATGATTAGTTATATTCGATGGACACATAAATATATCTGTGGTAAGAAGAGTTCAGCTGTTGGTCTTTAGTGGAATGTCTGGCAGTTAACGGATGGTGGATCTCGTGGTTAAAGAGTTTAGTCAGCTATTCATGTACCGTTGGAGCTTCGAGCCACAGGTTCATAAGGTCCCTTAGGTAGCTTGAATAAAGTCGAGAATCAGTTTTTGGGTCAGTATAAAATGTTCAAATTGACAAGAGGGAGTTCGATTGTATATGATATAATTAAATTGGTTAATTATATATGATATAATTGACTAAATGTATGGAATACATTATTTTGGAAGAAATTAGATATAAATATGATTTATATCAAATAGAAGAGAAATTACTATAGTAGATATATTGATATCAAACTATAGGTTAAGAATATAATATGATTATATTCATTTATTAATTAATTGGTTAATTATGTGATAATTGACCGGAAATTTCTCCTCAATCGTGCGTTAGTGGAAAAATCTTATTTGGTTATTGTAACTGAAGAATAAAATGAAAATTGGTTTCATTTTGCAAAAGGTTCAAAAAAATCGCAATAGGTGTGAAAACGTATTGATCGCTTAACTGACAACCTATACGATAGTGTCTTATCACCTAAACGATCGCACGCCTCGCGTACTAAACATGGTGTCACTAGGATAAGACTCCAAATCTTATTCATATACTACGAACCATTTAGATTATTACTTGAACATGATCCACCTATATGTCTACCATATACTATTTAAGTTACATAAAATAACCTTGAATCTTAATTTATTGGATTGAGTTACACAACTCTAATGGTCAAATAAAATATCTCCTTATTTTATTAAATAAGCAAATTTTTTTTATACATTACAAACCACGAGATTTAGGATATAATCCCCAACAATTATATGAATTGAATCGTCAATACATCATTATAAAAGTATCTCAATTTTCAAAAATTGCATTAGTAATACTTAAAAAAAAAGTAAAAAAATGTCTTTATCAAATCACTACAATATTGACACCTCTTTCATTTCTTCTCGTCTACTTCAATCTATGACGTAATGCTCCTCTATTTTTCCTTTTTTTTTTATCTTTTATTTTCTTCAATATCCTTTTACTTCCCTTCTAACTAAATGTGACATTTGTTTATCTCAAAATGAAAAAAAAAGGGGGGAAAATACATTTTGGGTCTAGTTTCTATCTAGTCCCTAAGTTTAAAAATGTTATACATTTAGTCCGTAAGTCTTGAGTTTGACTTTAATTTAGTCCATTGGTTTCAAAATAATGATTTTACTCTTGACACTTGAGTTTTGTTTCAATTTGATCCATGTGTTTCAAGAGTTATACTTTTATCCTTGATTTTTCACTAAATACTCACTTTCTGTCTTTAGAGTTAATTTACGTTAATAAATTAAAAATCGTTAATAGAATTATAATTAATTATGTTTCACTATTTTTATCATTTGAAATTTAAATTTAAAATTCCACTTCATAATTATTTTTAATTAATTAATAGAAATTGACGTCAATGATTGAAATTGAGTATTTAATGAAAAATTAATGTTAAAAATATAAAATCTTGAAATTCATGGACCAAATTGAAACAAAACTCAAATATCAAAGGTAAAATTGTAAATATTTTGAAACTTGGAAACTAAATTAAAACAAAATTCAAAACTGAAGAATTAAATCTGTAACATTTTAAAACATAGAGACCAAATAGAAAATAGAGTCAAAACCTAGAGACAAAAAATATATAATTCCCAAAAAAAAAAAAAGTTGCCACATTCGATTAAGGTATATAGACTGTAACAATAAGAAAATAAATAATAAAACCACTATGACTTAAATATTATCACAAGGTTGTATGTTAATAATTTTTTTTTGGGAAGTAGGTTGTATGTTAATAATTAGGAGAGTATTTAGAGCTAAGAACACTTTTTTTATATTTAGGCATTTATTGTTTGGATGAATTTTGAGAGGAGATTTTGATTTAGAAATTTTATGAGATTTTGTGGGCTTTTATGCTTTAATTAAAGTTTTGGTTTATTTTTTGTTACTAAAAAAATTGTTGTAAGAATTAAACAAGTAGAAGAAAGATGAGAGTATTATATGAAAAAATCGGGGAGAAAAATAAAATTCGTATATCTCAACGTTGTTAATACTTTTAGCAACGTTTTTTAACCTTCAACAACACATTTTATGCAATACTGAAAGTAGTTTTTCTTGCAGTGAACTTTGACAGAGGTTCATAATTTCTTCCCCTTCTTCTCACTTTACTAGCAACAACGATAACAGATTTGTGTTCGGAATTGGTATGACTTAAAGTCCTTTTTTTTTTTTTTTTCCTATTTTAAATTTGAAAATTTAATAGAATTCAAAGATTGAGATGGGGGAAAGAAGAGAAAAGGAATATTACTTCTTCTTCATAGTGGGCAGCAACAAATATTAATATTAAACATGGCGTCTAATATGAGTAAGCTACGAATTGGTCAATTATTGTGGCGTGAACTCGCAACATTGGAAATTTGGAATTGGGTTATTGTAAAAGTAGCCTCAAAATGTTTATTATTTTAATAAACATCCCTTTTCCTTTTTTTAAAACAGACTGTTTTTTATTTCGACCTTTTATGATGAAAGTAATGGCAGATCAACTTACAAAAATTTGGATGTAATAATATATTTATGTCCATAAATTTTAGTAATTTCCTTTCAAACAAAATCAACTTTTATGTTTTTTTACTTAGAATGTAGGTTGAGATTAAAAAAAAAAGTTGGATTTTTTTATAATTTTTTTTGGGCAATCAATTTGAATTCCGACCAAGTTTCGGCAGAAATTCACAATATCCACCCAATTTTCATTTGGAATTCATATTTTCTGACTGGAAATCATAATTTTTCTTTTTTATCTTTATCAATTTTCGACTGAAATCTATAACGTTGGATCAATATTCCATCAAAATTCATAAATTTGGACAAAAAAAAAAAAATTGATTGAAATTTGGTTGAAATTCATCTTATATCATTAAAATCGATTGAGATTCAAGTTTTTTTTTTTTTTTTTTGGTCAAGTTTTAAATATGTAGTTTCGAAAATTCAAATTCACTTATAATATTTGTTGAAAACTAAAAAAAATCAATTATAAAACGAAACGACTTCTAAAAATAAGATAATGCTGTTTTTTTTTTTTGGAGTATACAAATTGTTTTAACAACAAATTCATATTTTTTTGGATGAGGGGACGATGTAGAAAAAGTTTTAAATACAATAAAAATAGAATCTTAACAAATAGATGCTGGGTCTAAAAATTGACATTAAAAATTGACGTAAGAAACTAAAGAATTACATCAAGAGACACTAACAATCCAACCCAATCGAGAGATTAAGAGAAAAATGTAAAGAAGAAGCATGGCCTTTCACTATCCTATAGGGAGTGAGTTACACAGTTGTGATAACGTCTCACGTGGGAGAAGGAAACAAATCCCAGCTCGTGAATAATAACTTTGGATTCATCGATGAAAATGTACACTTGGAGCATCTATATTTGAAGTGTTTAAGGAGAAACACCCATAGAGGATTTCTGTAGTTAAAAAGGCCGATGACTAGAAATTTTCAAAACATTACATAATACCTACTACTTTCACTACAAATTTGACACATCATTAAATGATATATTATTTATTATTAACTTAATTTGTAAATCTTACATTATTTTAAATGTTGCCATTACTATGGTAGTCCTGTTGAACCAGCCACGCATACAGCAACAAGAACACAGGCTCCGACGAACAATGTCAGCAATGTAGGAAATGGAATTCACACCGACGTACGAACTAGGAAAATCTGCAAAACAGAACCTCGTGAAAGAAGGCTGAGTTGTGGATCTTGCTCTCTTTAAGATGTTTTGCGGCTTCGTCCGGAGTGCAAACAGTTTGTAGTAGATGTCATACCGTCCCAAGGATAAAATAACTAGATAAAACCTTGTCTCGATCGGAACTACATTGAAAGCTGATCGGAATTCTCATACCCCTTTAGACAAATCATGCTTAGAAAACGTGAAGGGAAAAAAAAAGAGAAGATAAGCAGGAAGAGAAATTGATTTCTGATTTCTACCCTCCTTCTGAAGCACTGAAAGTGATTTTATAAGCCTTGAGAGTGTGCTTCAAAAGGATAATGTGCGTATGTACACATAGTGTGAGAACAGAATGAACGACACGGAAGACTAGCAAAGTTCAGATGACTGAACGAAATGAATGATGATTTTTCTTATGTTTTTAAAATAAAAATAAAAATAAAATAAATAAAATATTTTAAAAAAAAATAATTTCACACACGTGTCTCGTCCGACCGGACGATGACGCGTGTGTGAAATGACCACCATACCTATATTTACCTACCTCCTCACCCCTTTTAAAATTTAGGTAGCTCTCGAGTCTAAATTCACAAGAAAAGGTGAGGTAAATAAGGAGATTCTCGTTCTAAAATTAACTAATGTATAATTCTCTACCTCCCTTTTCCTTTGTTTTAAAAAATATAAATTTTCATCAACAAGTCTTATAATTTTTCTAAGAGAAAATGGGGCCAGGGAGGAAAGTGAATGGGAAGAGCAAGGAAGGAGAAGAAATTATCTACACTATAATTTTAAAAAAAAAATAAATTAAAATATCATTTTCATGAGATGTGTTCCATTTTAGTTTCAGTAAAAAGTTAAATTTAGTCTCTGCATAGGATTATTTTTTTTAAAAAAAGAAGAATTATAAGTAATTTCAATATAAATTTTAGAAACATATTCACGTAGTATGATTTATTGCATGAAAATTAAAGGACAACCGTTTTAAACGAAATTGTAGAAAATATTTTTATGTATAACAAAATGTCTAAGTCATCCATGAAAGATAGTAATATTTTGCTATATTTATAAATTTGTTCAACCACTTTCTTATATTTGGAAACCACCCAAAATTATTATTATTATTTATTAACTTTGTGAATTAAAATGGAACATTTTGTGAGTGTATGGATTAAAATTGTTATCAAAGTATATATTAATTTTTGACTTATATATATTATTATTTTGTTAATCACAACTCCGTTAGCCTATCAAAGTTATCATAGTTTAGATGTTAATTATTAATGTGATTTTATTTTGAATCTAATTGAGATTATTACTTTGTTAAGATATAACAATATAACCATAAGCAAAAGGAAAACCAAAACTTTTACTATACATAGATGCAATATATATGATTAAGAGATTGATATAAATAAATAGATAATAGATATAGATTTTCAAAAGCAGAATTAAAAAAAATGAAATTATTTCAAACTGTAAAACTCTTGAAATATTTACGAGATATAGCAAAATTCCAGTAATGTCTATCTATGTCATATTGAAGTTTATTGACGTCTATCACTTTTAATTCTAAAATTTTGCTAAATTTTGTAAATATTTTTATTCATTTTTTTATATTTGAAAAGAGGTCTTAAAATATTTATTTATTTAATAGGAACTTGCATTTTAAAAATTATTTAAATATGTAACTTTTGAAAACCGATTTATAAAAGTCAAAAAACACATTCCTAATAGAATTCGAGAACAAAAAACATGGATAAGGATACCTATGATGAACAGTGAATTGATTCGTTTCCAAATTCTTCGTTAAATTTCATCTTTATATATAGTTAAAGAGGAAGACGAAGACAAAGCATCAAAGCATCCTCCCATTCCCATCTCTCTCGTCCGATTCTCTGCACCCATTTGAAGCTTCCATTCTTCTTCCCTCGCATCCATCTGATTACAATGGCCATTAATCACCTCCTTCGTTCCACTCTCAGGTCTCAGGTACACAAATCAATCCCCCAATTCTTCTTCCTTTATTCCTCATGATTTTCGTTTTTTCTCTATTCACTGTTTCCTTTTTGATTTTTCATGGTGACGCTTTACTTTTCCTTCTCTGATCGAATCATCATCATCGTTGTTATTATTTTCTTTGTGCTTCATTGGGGGAAAACGCATCATCAAAGCATGATTGAAAAAGGGTTACCGTCTTTTTTGCTTTTTTCCCCAAATCGAGGGGGGTTATTCTTCTACTGCCCCTTTTCTTTCCTGGGCAGTTTTTTTTCTTTTCTTTAGTTTTCTTTGTTGTTCCCTGCTTTTATGTCGAATACATCCATAGTTTCTGATTACCGATTTCTTGTGAGGAATCGAGATCAAAGGCCTCTTTGAACAGTAATGTTGGAAACCAATTTGTTTCCCTTAATTATTTTGTTGATTGTGAAGTTGGTGGTTTGAGTGACGTGTGTTGACTTGCAACTAAATTTTCAGCCCCCAAATCCTATCAATTGATATTGTATCACGAGTTCAAGGGAAACCTTGTTTTACTAGATTTAAAAGGTGATCACACTGAACCGGTGACATAAATTCATTATTTATTGTTGCCCCTTTTTATATAAACTTCATAATTTGCTTTTCCTCAAAAAGGTGAAAGTACTTTGCTTTTCCCCCTTATTTTAATATATTATATTATCTATCATTTGATATAAGCCATGCCGATTGAGAACCTGATTCTTGGAATGATCCAAATGTTTTTCAATTATGATGGCTCTTTCTTTTCTTTTAACTATAAAACATATGACCTTTTTTTTTGGGGGGGGGGCAGTTTGGTATCTTAGGAAAAGCCGTCACTTCTTCTAGAAGAGCCTCACAGGAACATGGCATCTTGGCTCCTTTCTTGTCCCGCTTACACAGTACAGAGGCTTCAGCACAAAAGGAGGATTCAAGGTAAATTGAGTGAACTTTTAACTTTTTAGGCTTTCCATTATTTATTCTGTCCTCGTGTCCTCAAGCATGATTTGTGATAACAATGCTTCCTTGGATTGCACTTTGTCTACAATAGAACTAAAATTCAGTTGAGTTTCTCATTGACCACAAACATGCTTTAATTACAGGTTCAAGGGGCATGATATGCTTGCACCTTTTACTGCAGGATGGCAGACCACCGATGTTAATCCACTAATTATAGAAAGATCTGAGGTATCCTTCATGTATGTCATAAGCATAATGATTTCTAACAACCCAATAGATAATAATAAAAGAGAAGATATGTTCATTTTCTTTTGGTTAATTAAAAGAACCTTTTATTATTATTATTTTTTCATGCTACTTTGGATTCCGTGGTGATACAGGGTTCATATATATATGACATTGATGGAAGGAAGTACCTTGATTCTCTTGCCGGCCTATGGTGCACATCTTTAGGTACAACAAAACTCATTGTTTTATCCTGCTGGTTGTATGTGTTGTGCTGATTCTTTAAGAAAATATTTGATTTAATTGTTTATCTTTGGTTAGGTACAATAAATGTAGTATGTGCCTACTAATAGAAACTCTTGTTCTAGATATATTAAAGCTGAGCTTCAATATAGTTCCCCATAATACATTTGATTATGTTGGGAGTTTAGGACATAAATACTACACTGATATGTAGTATTCAAGACTCCTAATATAATTTGGAGTGTTTTAGAACTCTTGGGGATAAAAAAAAAATAATAATAGAAGGATGAAAATTGAGTATATTAGTTTGAAAACCTCATGTTTCTTTACTTTCGAATTCTCCAAATGATAGTCTTCAGTTTAAATCTGGCAAACGTAAAAGGATTGAAGAATTCCTAGGCATAAAATGAACTGAAATTTTAGTTTGATCCAACTTTCCCCCCCTGAATTCTTTGTTTTTTTTGTTAGTTAACCAATGTTGGAATTTTTAGGGGGAAATGAACCACGACTTGTTGCAGCTGCAACGAAACAATTAAATATCTTGCCATTTTACCACTCCTTTTGGAATCGTACTACGAGGCCTTCTTTGGTATGCTATGTAACCTTAACTTCTTTTGCTTTCTTTTTACGATAAGAAAACTGACTTCACCATTGACTTTGCCACTCTATTAGAACCATGCTACTAGATCTCCTTTGGCGTCTTTTATAGTCATAAACTTTCTTGACTTTTCTTGTCAATACAAAAACTCAGCTTTTCAATAGTTTGATTCTTTGTTGTTCATATATGACAGGATCTGGCAAAGGAACTGCTCGAAATGTTTACAGCTAGAAAAATGGGGAAAGTATTTTTTGTGAACAGTGGTTCAGAAGCCAATGATACTCAGGTTCTTTGTACTCCAAACAAAATTTCTATATTATGGCTGTCCTGTCACAATATCTATGTGAGAATTTAAAAATATATAACTTTCAAAACAGACTAATATATTGAGGAGTTTAAATTACGAAGAGGAGTTAAATTATGTACACTAAATTTCTAGTATATTTAGAAAAAACCTTCATCATCTTCTTTTACTCCCTAACTTTTTCTCATGATTCAATTTTGTTTCCCAAGGAATTAAATAGAACAAATAAAGGAAGAAAAAACTATTAAACTAACGTTACTATCAAGGTTTATTAGCTGTTAAAGCCTTCCTTTGAAAGCTCTGAAATAAAGGCAACCAATTAATTCATTTTGTGCTTTGTAATAGGTGAAGCTGGTATGGTACTATAACAATGCACTTGGAAGACCAAATAAGAAAAAGTTCATTGCTCGCTCAAAGGCGTAAGCTCCAATCGCTTGGCTAATGTTGATTTGTATCATTTCCTTTGTTCTGTTCAATTAATTTTCTTTTCATTGCACTCTTCTATTCAACAGGTATCATGGTTCAACATTAATATCAGCTAGTCTTACTGGGTAAGTTAAATGAAAAGGAAATATTCCTTGTATCTCTTGTCAAAAGAAACAGACAGTCAAATATATTTTTTTACAGCCTTCCAGCTTTGCACCAGAAGTTTGACATTCCAGCTCCATTCGTTCTGCACACCGATTGTCCACATTACTGGCGTTACCATCTTCCAGGTTATTATCTATGCTTGGATATACATTTAGTTCACTTTCTATGATTTTTTTTTTCAGCCAGTAACTTGAGAATATCCATGTCAGGTGAGACAGAGGAAGAGTTTTCAACCAGATTAGCCAAAAACTTAGAAGACCTTATAATCAAGGAGGGACCAGAAACGGTAAAACTTGAATTCTGTACTTCAAATTAGCATATGACATGACACCATAATTGACTCTTTCTCTCCTGTGTCTGGTTTTCTTCCACTTCAGATTGCTGCGTTCATAGCTGAACCTGTCATGGGGGCTGGTGGTGTGATTCCTCCACCAGCTACTTATTTTGAAAAGGTAAGCTCTTTGTATAATAAGATTAAGTAAAAGTGTGCAACCGTAAGACTTTCCTTGTTTAGCTGCCTATTCTTTAATTCTTTTTCATATTATGTTATCATTTTTTTTTTGGTCTGTTTATATTTGTTCTAATTTTCCTTCTAGATAAGATGATTACATAATATTGAAGGAGGATAAGTGAGATATCAAAATTAGAATAGTATAAACCTGTTCTTTGATTAATAATGAAAAAAAGGAGCGAAAAAGAAAGAAGAAAGAAGAGAACTTTAAACTGCAAAAATATATAGGAAAGAGTTAATTTATTAACACTTGCATTGACCTAAACTATGAGGATTGGCTAATTGTGGCGATTACTTGAATAAATTCTTTCTAATAACACTAATAAGGAAAATATGAAGAGAAGATTGAAGTATTTTTTTTTATTTATGTTGCAGATCCAAGCTGTGGTCAAGAAGTATGATATACTTTTTGTCGCCGATGAGGTACTTGCTAATTACATTTTTTGTCTCACCATCTCACTTTGATTACAGTAATGATTTCAATATAAATCAGGATCTGTTTTCAACATTTTTATAGGTCATATGTGCCTTTGGAAGACTAGGGACAATGTTTGGATGTGATAAATACAATATCAAACCAGATCTTGTATCCCTTGCAAAGGTGAAGTTCAAACATATTCAATTTTAGCAGATATCTTATTTAGTCTAGGCTTTTCATTGTTTTTCTTGAGCTTGATAGTGGATTGGACTTTGCAGGCACTTTCCTCAGGTTACATGCCTATTGGAGCTGTTATTGTAAGCCCCGAAATCTCTGATGTGATTCACTCTCAAAGCAACAAGCTAGGTATATTCCTTATTCAAGAAACTAGTTAATAATCTTCCAGTCCAGTGACACACCTATTCTTTTTGTTCAATAATATTACTTCTAGGTTCCTTTTCTCATGGATTTACTTATTCTGGACACCCGGTCGCATGTGCTGTTGCAATTGAAACACTCAAGATTTACAAGTAAGTCCCTACTCCTGGGATTTTTGAGTTTTACTTTCTATTGATTGAGAATGACTGAAAAACCTTAGAAGTGGACAAACATTTCAAAGATCCATCATTTTTTGATACAAGAAAACTAAAAGTTCATCAAGGTGGTCCTACTTTCTATTTGATTCAATCGGTGTCCTTGGTCAAGGATGAAATTGTGATTTAAAATAGAGAATATATTCAACTGTTCATGATACAAACTCATATATAGGATGCAGTGCATATATTTAAAATTGCCATAGTAGTGCTGAGTTCATTTCATTTCATTGTAGGGAAAGGAATATTGTGGATAAAGTAAATAGCATCTCCTCAAGATTTCAAGATGGCCTAAAAGCTTTCTCTGATAGCCCTATCGTTGGAGAGGTAAAGAGAGTTGCTCAATTAATTAAGTTTGACTTGTGAATTTGGGGCATCTTCAGATCTTCAACAACCATTATTTTGCAGATACGGGGGACTGGCTTGATCTTAGGCACAGAGTTCGTAGACAATAAATCACCAAATGATCCATTCCCTCCTGAATGGGGTATGTTTTATGTAATTCCCATTGTTAGTGATGCATGTTAATGACTTATATCTGGAAAACAACTTCCTCAGAGGCAAACTTGAATGTCTTGAAAACAAAAAGTATCTTGATAATTTGGATCAATTAAAATGAGCTTAAATCTTCGCTAATTTTGGATCAGCTTAACCTCAAAATAAAAAAAACTCAGGAATTTGGTGGATCTTGAATCTTGATCTGGCAGGGTCATACATTCTTATACTTACGGCTTGTTATTTGCCCTGATATAAACAGGAGTTGGTGCATATTTTGGAGCCGAATGTCAGAAAAATCGTATGCTAGTTCGTGTTGCAGGGGATACTATAATGATGTCACCACCATTTATCATCTCTCCTCAAGAAGTTGATGAGGTATCCCTGAAAGCTAATAATATCATGATTGAGGAGTTTCGATCCACATCTTTTGTTGGAATTTGATCCACTGTTTTTGTTTCCAGTTAATCAGCATTTATGGGAAGGCACTGAAGGCTACGGAAGAGAGAGTTAAGGAGTTGAAGGCTCAGAGGTAGCTCCAAATAGTTCACAACGAATGGCCTGAAGGAATCTACTCATTTTTAGTAGATACTCGCAAGGAACAAAGAAGTCCTTATCCCTGATGGCCAAATGCTTGATGGTGGCGAAACGTTGATCAGCTTGTGTCTTAAGACATGAGTGGTACGTCTGCAATCTCCACAACCCCCCTCCCCTACCCCCAAAATATATATATATAATTATATATATATATATATATATTATATTATTATATATATATATATATATTATTTGAGTTACAGAAAGGCTTGGATGTTTGTTTAGAAATGTCAGTCAACTACGTGATTCTTTAGATTTTTAAGATAGTCGAATAAATTATAAAAGCAGCTTGATATGGATTTCAATGTAAAATTGTTCTATTTCTTATAATACAAGTCCTTTTGAGTTATTGAATCCTTATCAGACATGGTGAAGTGAAATACACATGAGAAGTGTTGGTTTCAGATGTTTATGTTTATGCATACTTTGGAAAAAGCAATCTGCAATTATGTTTATCAAACTGTAAGAAAAAGGAAATAATTATGGAAAACGATAAAGAATTATCTAATCAATTTGTTACTAATTTGAAGTTTGATGTTCCAATTAGGATAAGGACATATACTTTTGATGTCTATGCATTGTTTGTAAGTCTGTTGTTTAAGATAAAGTGCTACTTAGTATGAATTAGCAATACAGATAACCCTCCAAATTCCAAATTAAGAAATCAATGCTGGTAAAAGAGGTAAATTCTCTCACAGACGTCGAAAGAAAATCAGAGGGAAATTATCATATCTTTTAGCTTCCTTTTCTGTCGGTGAGGAAGTTAAGTTTTTAGGGAACATTGTACAAACCACTCCTGAATTATGTATTAAGTCGATCAATTAATCCACTCCTGAATTATGTATTAAGTCGATCAATTAATCCCCTGAAGTTTATCAAGTGTTGCAATTATGTCCTTGAGTTAGTATATTTCTTCAATTAGAAAAGGACAAATTAGTCCATTCACTCAGTCTTCTTCCCTCGTTCACACAAAGGGATAAGAGATCGGACTCGTCTTTTTCCATGACGGTTGTTGTTTAAGACTACGAGAATCCAACAAAACAAACTCTTCCCTTCTACCGCTCTTTGTTCCTTTTGCTGCTTTCAATTTCCATGAGATGAAAAACATGGAAACTAATTCATTTTTTTCTCTATTTTTTCTTTTTCCTTTTCACCAAATCTCAATTTTGTATCTTTCTATCAACAATACAATAATATCTCCAGAAATCCAAAACGAATCAATTTTTTTAAAAAAGAACCAAATGGGGTTTTTATCTCTCTTTTTGGGTATGGATATCCAAAGAAATTCCTCAGAAAATGGCTCCTTTGGCCTTGAACACAATCATTCACCAACTGATATATAGGCTTTGAAAGAGAGGAGGGCCAGAGAAATTTGATGGAAATTTGTAATTAACTAAGAGAAAGAGATCGAGAGAAGGGAAAATGAAAGCCAGAGAGAGGTTTAAACGAGTAAGGGGGAGAAAAAGAGCAAAGAAACAGAAAAGAAAATTGGATTATTGTTATTAATTTCTTTTTTATATTTAAGTTTATATGGATTCTTTAACGACCGTTTCTTCTCAGGCTAGTCTCTCCAGTTCATTCACACAGGGTACTCGATTCCACTGGCTGTCAGCGGTGTTGGCGGAGCTGCGAGATAATAGATCAACGAGAACGACGTGGAACAGAGGAAGGATTCACTATATAGGTGCAGAGGAGGGAGTGACAAATGCTTAGCCGGCTCGATTTGCGGCGGATATGGACAGGTTTTCGAGGGCATAGGGTTGGAGAAGGTTTTTTACGAGAGAGGGAAATTTGGTGAATGGACAATTTTGCCCCTTTTCTTTTAATTGAAGATCAACCAACACAAGGACATGATTGCAACACTTAATAAACTTTGGGGTTAATTGATCAATCTAAAAGTTTATGGGTGTAATCGTAACAAATCTCATAGTTCAGGGTTGATTTGTGCAATTTTTCCCTGTTCTTATTTAGGTCATAGTTTCGATTCTGATCGAGGTACATCGAGACGAATCATTAAAACAATCTAGAAAAGGTGCTATGTTAATGGTTTTTTTTTTGTTATTTTAACAATTATCTAAGTTTAAAATAGCATGGATAATTGTGTTGTTAACAAATGATTAATTAAAAAGAAAAAAAAAATTAAACGTAATATCCCTTTTTAGATGCGGAATAGGGATAATTGTATAGAAGTTCCAAAAAAAAAATAAAATAATAATAAATAAATAAAATCGATTTTGCCCCTCTTTTTGAAATTTAAGAAATTTGCCCTCTTACTTATATAATCATCAATCAACATTATCAAAATATCCTAAGAACTTGTTTGGAGCGCAAAGTTGAGTTATGAAATCTAAAGTTCACATATCTATGTAGTTTATATGTTTGTGTTTTGGATGCTGAGTTGAGTTATGAAGTCGGGGATATGTTGTACAACCTTTTTTGACCTATACTTTTCTCAAAACTATTTTTTTGGAAATATTTTTATTCAAAAAATCTACCTGTCTCTATTTTTTTTTAAAAAAGTATGGATTGCCTTAGAAATATATGTGTTGTTGAGAGTTTTGAAAAATAGAATTTAGGGTTTACTTTTGAATCATGCATTTGATTTTTTTTGCTTAACTTTTTGTTTAATCTTTTAATTGTACACATACTTTTTAAAATTTTTAACACTCAATTGAGGTGTCAACATAAAATCTTCACATATATTTTACAATTTTTTACATGTAACTTAGTATATGAGGTAGGAAAATAAATACTCGTATTAAATATAAACAACAAAATTACAATATACTTTCACATAAGTGGAATTCTAGACATTTGAGGAATAAAATTATTCTTTTATTCTTATTGAATATGTGTGATTTTGATCTTCTTATATAGGAGAGACCTTTTACAAATATGGAAAGAATAAAAGTAATAAAGGATAAATATGTGAAAACAATATTTATATACAAATATAGAAATTCCAATACCCCTGAAGCTGGTTTGAAGATGTCTTCCATAGCCAATTTATTAATCAATCTGTCATGCTTAGTAAATTAAAATAGTACAATTGCATTCATTGGCATACTTAGTAAATTATAACAATTATAAATTACCTAAGGTAGTGTCATGCTTCATGCAATTCCATTTCATTACTAACCATGTATAACACATATATAATAAGGTAATGAAATAATTAATAACATCCATCCATACATACATTCAACTATATATTATAACACTTGATATAAATGATGCATGACTATGTTATTAATGCATGCAAACATATTCTATAACACTTATATTATATGATGCATGAGCATGCTATAACAATTAAATCATGCAACTATATATTATAACATTTATAATATAATGATGCATGAATAATACATAACCTATGGTGTGATCCAGGGCATGAAACAGTTGAAGTTGGTGATTTGTTTTCCAATTTTGCATCTAGTCTTCCTTAAAACCGCTACCGATTCTTGAACAGAAAGCAGTATGCTTATTCACTATATGACATATATAAAATTTAAAATAAATCATATATCAAATGCATAATTTAAAAACAATTATTGGATAGAGATTGGACTTCTAAACAATTAATTAAATTAATATAACATTTATATTAATTTAATTAATCAAAAGTAACTATCTATTACAGAAAAATGGTCGATTGGTTCAAAACAAGCGAACCAGACCTTGAACCGTACAAACCGACCACCCAACGGCTGAATCGACCATAAATCGCTCGAACCAACCGAACCAGACATAAATTAGTCGAACCACAAATCGAACCGGGCGCGAATCGGATTGTTCTTTCCATCTTGCAGTGTTGCAACATTGTGACCTAGTGTTGCAATGCTACGGATAGAATGTTCTATTCGCCTAATCGCAGCATTGCAACGCTATTGTCCAGAATGCACTATACAGTTGCGACCAATCTCAAAAACATCCATAATTGTAAACAATACATTCCATTTATTCATCAACTATGAATTCAATACATAATGGAAGAAATCCCATCATGAAACTGTAAAATTCATTCTAAAAATGGAAAATTTTGGGCAAAAAAAATCCCGTTCTGATACCAATTGAAGAAGTCAGTGCAGGTTCACAGCGGAAGTGGGGATCATTCCTAAATCCTAATTTTTACAGAATGTGAATTTTACATAAATAAAATAGAATCATTATGCATTAAATTAAAATTACAACATGCTAAATATGAATAAAGAAAAGGAATAAGGAGACTTACCTTGAAGATCTTTGGCCACCACCACAAAAACTTCCCCTGCCAAGGAGTTGTGGATTCTTGGTATTTTGGAAGAAAGAGAAATTTAGTTTTAAGAGGAAGGAGAGTGAGAGCTTCAGATCTTTTCTCAGAGATTGTTTTTCTGTGTGTCTATATTTTCTTCTATGTGAAACTTAATGCAAGAAGAATATGGTAACCAACAATCTACCCGCTCCCGCTTTCACGTAGTAGAGAGAAAAAGGGGAGGGAGCTACAACTCCTTCCCAAAATTATTTTTTAAAAAAAAATAATTAAAATTTTTATTTCATAAAATAATAATATATATTTATATGATAATCACTTTGTCATATAATATATTTTAAACTATATATTATATCAAATATAACATATAACTTATAGTTTAATATTGTATCAAATACAATATAATCTATAGTTTTCATTCTCCCATTAATGTACAGTATTTAATATAAATCTCATTTATACTAAACTTAGTTATATGAATCCAATTCACATAATTAATATTTGAATTATATTCAAATATTTATTTCCTCTCAAATAAATTTTACATTATAATGTATTATATATATTATAGTAATTATATCATATATAATGAAAATAAAATTAATTATATCACATATAATTAATTTCCCCAATTAATTTGAAAAATTCAAATTAATCAAAAATTGATTCTCATTTTAATCCCTGTTAAGCTACAGAGAGGATCTCCACTAAAGACTGACAGCTACATTCTTTGCACAACAGATATATTTCTATGTCCATTGGATATAATCAGTCAACAATGCAATGACCCTTCACAAATTGCTCGTAAGTATAACTAGGTCAAAATTACCGTTTTGCCCCTATAGTTACATTTAACTCCTTAAGTACCACTGATCCCTCTAATGAATAATAAATAATAGTCCAACTATGACCAAACCCTTTTCGGGCCAGGAGAGGGTATGGCGGCATATTGTTCAAGCCCCCGAATCAGCCCTTAAGGGAGTAATTTATCTATTTTTCCCGACGTTGGGGAAAGAGTGAATTTCATCTTGTGTAGTTGTGTTCCCAATTTCCCAATCAGATGAATCCCCAAAATGGTAGGCCTATTGAGTCGGAAATTTAGTCACTCTTATCCACAAATCAAAGAATCGCCTTCATAGGCAGGAGTTCACGACTCATTCAGGATTCAAGTCATGTCACCTATGGTCATCTTGATGAAATGTAAGTCTCAATTATGAACGACGTTATATAATGAGACTAGTCATTTCGTGGTCCGGTCTTATACAAAATCCTTTGTATAGAATACCCCCGCTCACATGTCTCCTCATGAATAATCAGGATCAGATAATTTGTAGCACTTTACAACAATTATAAAATCTATAAAACAGGTCGTACTCGTAGTGTCACCAAGATAAGGTATCCAACCTCATCCATCTACTACAGACAATATGTCACTACATACATGTTTAAGCTACAGATGATAACCTTGGATATTAGTTTATTGGTTTGTGAGTTTAATGCTACTAGATGTCAAATAAAACATCTCATATTTTATTAACTAAATAAAAATTAAAAACCACAAGACCCTATAAGATTTAGGACATCAACCCAACAATCTTCCACTTGTCCTAAAGCAACAATCTTCCACTTGTCCTAAAGCTAGTGGGGTCTAATATACAAGTCATACTAATATATAAGTACATAAATAAAAAAATTAGGGCATAACATGCGTCCAATACAAAATTTTCCACTTGTCCCTGATTAATTATGACCTATCCAGTAGATCCATATTTTGTCGGTAACCCTCAAATACCTTAGTCATGACAGCCTTTGTAAATGGAAGCGATTACAAAAGACACGGACAGTGAAACCAGATCTGACAACAGCGTACTCTCCACTGACAGGACGTCTACTTCAACTATGACGTGGATACCCACCAACGACTGCAGTTGGAGAGGAAGAGAACCCACAAACTGAGATCTTCTTGTCTACGAGTAAATCACTATCGAAGTCGGCGAATAGAGAACCTAGCGGCTGTGAGTAATGTTGGTAACACTAACGGCAGTGAGAGAGAACTCATGAACGAGTGGCTAGGGTTCGAATGTGCAAACGCAAAGATTTAACCGGAAGTAGGTTGTGCCGTTTGAAGTCAGCGACTAGGATTCTGGCGGAGATAGTAGCTAAGTTTTTTTTTTTTTTTTTTTTTTTTTTTTTTTTTTTAAATTTATATATATATATATATATATATATATATATATATATATATATATATTATATATATTATAACTGAATTTATGACTTTGATACCATCTAGGAATTTGAGGAATAAATTAATTATTTTTTCTTCTATTGAATAGGTGCAATTTGGGTCTTTATATATAGGAGAAACCTTTTATCGGAAATAAAAACAATAAAGGATGAATTATTTGAAAATAATCTTACATACAAAATATAGCTATTCCAACAGAAATGTAGGGCGTAATATATAACTAAAAAATTAGGTCATGAAGGGGTTTAGAGCTTTTTGTGGCATCTTATGCCAAATTGTAGGTTGATATATTATGCATACATTTTGGTGTTGATAATGTGATCAATGTTCCACATTGGCTAGATAAGAGTGAGCGATGGTATGGGGGGACAACTATCACTAATGAATATACCTTTTGCGCATAACTAAAATTAAAACCATGAGGGTTTTATACCCGAAGTGGATAATATCATACCAATGCAGATTTATTTGAAGGTCGGTTGTCCCTAACAAGTGATATCAGAGCGGCACTAGGCCTTGACTTAGTCATTTTTTAATAGAAACAATAACATTCATTGAGAAAAAAAAAGAAAGAAATACAAGGGCATACAAAAAAAAATAAAGCCCACAAAGACTCTAAAAAGAGATGGTTTCCAACTAGGTAAGATGTTGCCTAGAGTGTAATAACAAAAAGTCTTTAAAATCGAAGCCCAAAGAGAAACATGAAACCTCACCAAGGGACCCTCTCCATACCCTTAAACACCCTATTGTTTCTCTCACGCCAAAGATTCCACAATAAAGCACACGCTCCCGCAAACCAAAGAAAGTGGCATTTTTCTTTAAAAGGTGGATGGAGGAGGAACTCCTCGATTACGAACCAAATATCCCTCTAACGTGTAAGCACAAAATCAAACTCACCAAATATCCCTCTAACGTGCAAGCACAAAATCAAATTCCTGGAAAAACTCGATTCAAATATGTCTCCCGATTGACAATCCATAGAAGGTGGTGAAGGTTTTCCTCTGCCTTCTGATAAACGATACAACAAAAAGGGCCCATTAATGAAGACAAATTTCTCAAAATCCTATCCATTATATTCACACGACCAAGAAAACTTTTCAAACAAAGAACCTAACTTTGTTAGGAATTTTAATCCTGCAAAGAACATCAAAGACTGACTCGACAACAGGAGAAAGGTTCAATAAGATTCTAAAAATGGCTTACAAAAGAAGTCCTTCAAAGGAGTAGGACTTCAAAAAAACGAACATGAAAGAGTTAACAACGTACATATAGAAGTAATTTGGATCTTAAGCATTGTAACTACATTAATTTTGATGATTAAGCATACTTGTTCATATAAAAAATTAGGGTTTCGGAATACAATCTTTGTAGATACACCAAATTGATGCAATCTCTTGAATAATCTGATTATGACCTTGTCGTGGACCATCACTAGAATCTTTCTCACTATCCTCCGACCCTAGAACGGATTGTGAATCAAATTATGGTGAAATTGAAGGGAATTTTAAGATTGAGAGTGATTTGGTGTAAAGTTTTTGGAAGAACTATTTCTTCTTTAAAAAATCAAGATTGCATGAAGAATTTTTCAGCCACATTTTCTTCTATTTAAAGAAGATATTCATGCATAAAAAATTGACACCAAATCATTTTTAATTTAGTGGACTGAGTGGTGTTTAAGTGAAAAAAAGTTGGAAACACCCACTCATCCTAATTTATCTTGATTTTTTGAATTTCACAATTTTTTTTAAAAAAATTAATTTTATTTAAAACTAATTCAAATAATTAATTTAAATAAATTTTCTCAAAACCAATTTTAAATACGATAAATTCTGATAATTAATTTAAATAATTAATTAAATAATTTAATTAATAAATATTAAATTTAATAAACACCAATTCTGAACATGAATCCCTATTCATGTGTAATATTTAAAACATATTTAAATATTTTCAACTCTTCAATTTTGTTTAATTTAATAATTACACTATATATATTACGTCAATTATATCGCATATAATTTAACGATAGTTCCCTAAACTGAATTGGAATGTTTAAATCGTAGGATTGTATCAACAGCAGCAGAAGCACAAGGATCATCTAAGCACTCAAATTCACTAATTTTGGCATAATATAAAGTATGCTTCTGCAGAAAAATGGGTTTCAAAACATACCTCTTGTAAGCTTCTTCAAAGCTCCTTTTCCAGCTGCAATCTTCTTCAAATCTTGTTGTAGACCACCTCAAGATCTTCCCCACTATTCTCTTGGTGCCTCTAGATTGAGTTGTGGGACTCAAAACAAGCTTGAATCAAGGGATGAAAGAGAAAAGCTCACTGCAGCAACCTTGTTGAAGAACCATTCTTCAAACCAGTTTTTCTCTAAAAAACTCTATAGATTGCATGCCTGATTTTCACTCCAATCTCTTCATTATATTGCAGATCAACATGCAAATAGAAGAGTTGCATGAGTTGTAGCTCATGCTTGGAGAAGACAAGACTAAGATATTGCAATATGTGTGAGCTAGTTCAAAGATGGATCCACTTTTCCATTTTGTGTTTTTTGTTTCCCAATTTTTCCAATTTTATCTAAAAATCAAAATTTGATTTTATAAATCTATTTTTTATTTTAAAAATGAAAATCTAATTAATTTCATAAATTAATTATTAAATAAAACTTAATTAATTTAATATCAAATATTAAATTAATTTTAACACATATCCATCTTTATATATTTAAATCATATTTAAATATAAAAATCTCCTATTCCGTTTAATTAAAATTAAACATAATTATCGGTGTATTGATGGCCATCTTTTCTGAGTATCTTAAAATTTCGTAGAAATTTTCATGGACGACTTATCGGTGTACAGGCAAACATATGAAGTTTGTCTCAATAATCTAGAGAAGATACTGAGAAGATGTGAAAAAGAAGAACCTTGTGTTGAACTAGGAGAAATGCCACTTCATGGTGCAGGAAGGTATTGTGTTCGGCAAAAGTCTTCAAGGACGGGCTGAAGGTGGATAAGGCGAAGATTGAGGCGTTGAAAAGCTTCCACCTCCAACAAATGTGAAGGCTGTCAGGAGCTTCTTAGGAAATGCAGGCTTTTATTGACGTTTTGTGAAGGACTTTTCAAAGATTGTGCGACCATTGAGTGCGTTGCTGGAGGCGAAAAGAACGTTTGACTTTGATGACCAATCCTCACGCCAATTCAAGATTA
>NC_052349.1:75893814-75905983 GCF_009727055.1 Benincasa hispida
ATGAGCCGAATCTTTATAAGAGGGGATCAGACCAGATTTTGCACCCTATGCATACCAGAAGCTGCTCACCAGCGCATACATCATAATGTCATTGACTCGCCTATGAGGAGGACACTTTGGAGCCAACGCCACAGCAACAAAGGTGTTACAAAGTGGATATTTTTGGCTAACTTTATTCAAGATGCAAAGGGACGTATGCAATGAAATCGCGACCAAACGGGTGCCAGACGCCACAAGCAAACACTCGTCGTTCGCTCGTAAGCCATGGAAGAATGCGATGCCCATGAATATCATCTTAGAATTGGAACTATTTGTCGTCTGGGGCATAGACTTCATGAGACCATTTCCACCATCAAATGGTCACAAATACATTCTATTAGTCGTGACTACGTTTCCAAATGGGTAGAAGTTCTTGAAGAAAAATATTTTCACTTGTTCTTGAAGAAAAATATTTTCACTTGTTTTGGCACTCTACGTGCCATAATAAGTGATGAAGGCTCTCACTTTGTTAATCACATCATCAAAAAATTGCTGCTCAAGTATAATATTCTCCATAAGGTAGCCACCACATGCCATCCACAAACAAATGGTCAAGCTGAAGTGTACAACAGGGAAATCAAGCTGATATAGAGAAGGTGGTAAAACCTTCACGAAAAGATTGGGCAATGAAGTTAGACGATGCCTTGTGGGCATACAGGACTGCCGATAAGAAACCTATAGGCATGTCCCCATATGCGCTAGTGTTTGGAAAGGCATGCTACTTACCGCTTGAGTTGGAGCATAAAGCAATGTGGGCAGTGAAAAAGCTCAATTTTGACTTGAAGGCGGCAGGGGAAGCAAGGAAACTTCAGTTGGTCGAGCTTGATGAATGAAGAACTCAAGCATATGAGAATGGAAAAATTTACAAGGAGCGCGCAAAACGTTGGCATGACAAAGAACTATGTGAGAAGAATCTCCAAGTCGGACAAAAGGTCTTATTATTCAATTCGCAGCTACGACTCTTTCCCAGTAAATTAAAGTCATGTTGGAACGGACCCTTTATAATCAAAGAAGTATTCCCGCATGGTGCGGTCGAATTAACTAATGAAGAAGGGATCCGCACATTCAAGGTCAACGGGCAAAGAGTCAAGATATATCGCGGAGGTGACTTTCATCGGGAAAATACCTCCGTAGACCTGAGAAATCCTGAATGAAGAAAAATTGAGCGGTCCCTGCGTTGTTATGCAACAGAAACTCATCAGAAGCGCAATTCTTTTGGAGTATCCTTTTTCCTATCTTTGATTCATGAAGTCACTCTACCTTTCTTTTATATTCGTTATCATTTCTATATCTTTTTTTTTTACTCCTTGCATCTCTATAAAAGAGAGAGAGAGAGAGAGAGAGAGAAAATTTTGTTAACTCTGTTGTTTATATTTTTGACTCTCTCAATGTTTTTTTGCGACGATCGTGGCGAACGATTGCGGGGGAGCTACATGATAACCAAAGTTGTGACTAGTTTATTCAGCCACCACAATCGAAGAAATCAGCTCGTCGCAAAAAAGAATGCAATCACAAACAATGCAGGCGATAGAGTAAATTTAGGGGTTGTATCTTTCCTTGACTTTGTTTATTCCAAATTTTGCACTATCACATCTCATTTTAACTTTGATAATTTTATCATTGCATCCGCTTTAATCGTTGCAATCATTAAATATTGTTTACTTTAATAAGTCACCGCATTGTTTTTCTATGCCAATTATGATTTCAATGACGAAACGCATGCTTCTATTTTTCATCACATGCACTAGAGTCAACTTAATTTTAGAACAGTCAATTCATGAAATATTTCTTGAAGTTAGTGGTCCACCAGCTTTCTTTCAAACTAACTTTTACCAAACCTTCTAAGAGCATCACATGAATTCTTTCAATCTTTCAGCAATGAGGACATTGCTGCGTTTAAATTTGGGGGTGTGATATTTATTTTCAACCTTGCTATTTTTAGGCATTCTAAAAAAAAAAAATCAAAACGTTGCAATCGGATCCTATCGTAGTTGCATGTCCACATGACACACGTGGGGGCAAGCCAAAATGTAGGTAGGAATCGTGATCAACGCATAAATAAAATGATCGCAACTCCGTTGCCAAATGGGCATGAGTTTAGACTGAGAAAGAGCGTCTTACTCGTAGTTGGATGCTCGCATGACACACGTGGGAACAAGCCAAAATGAAGGTTGGACACTTGGAGTAGCGCAAGGTCATAGAAAGAATATCTAAACTACGCAAGGATAAAAATCATTTCAAAACACCCCAGTTGAAAAAGTTTTTTTATGAAATAAATCATGCGATGCCCTAAAAACAAGTAAAGTCTTTTTTAAGGTTAAACTTGCGGTCCCTAAATTTTAGAAATATTTTAAGAAGAGACTTGGATAGGAATTAAGGAGATTTTGGTACATAAGATTTGAATAAGGCACCTCGAGAAATCTAGGAAAGAAAAAGGCGACTGATTTTCTAGAGAAAATCTTTAGTTTATGCTTGAGGACAAGCATTGTTTTAAATTTGGGGGTGTGATAACAGGCAAAAACGCACGTTATTACAACACAAAGATATAAAATAATGTAGGATTGCGACGGTAAAAAAATGTAAAATCGTGTCAAAAAGTATTAAGTTGAGAACATTGCGATCGCATGTGCCCATCGCATTAAAGCAGATAAATCACGTATTTTGTACAGGAAAATGCATTGGCACAAGGCAGAATTACGATCCAAGGAATTCAGTATCTGAGCGCATTAAGAGATTTCGACCGCAAGCCTATGCAATCGTATGCGTTTGCGAAGATCTTCTCGAGAAGGTGACCGCATAGAGACGGCGCATCGAGGTGAAAGCTTAATAAATCACGATGGGACAGAAAGGTGATGATGGTCGAATCCGAATTTAGTTGACAAGCCGTTAATGACACACTGTAGCAAGTACACTCAACTTTTCGGTGACAATTAATCGACACATCAGACAGAGAATTAATGACATCCCATCAGTGCAATCATTTGAGAGAAAAAGCTTTTCACCCTGAAGCTCTATAAATACCGAAGGCCACCTTCGTTGAAAGGGTTCCAGTTCTGTTTTTCTAGTTCAGTTGTTCAAAATTTAGATTTCTTTTTCACCATATACATATATAGCTGTAGTCTGTAATTTTATATACTTAGAAGGCAGAGGCGAATGAAGAGAGAAGATGCCGAAAGATCGTCCTGGTTAGCTTAGAAGAGTGCCGAGAAGCGTTGAGAATGGAGAGAGGGCTGACTCTTGCGGAAGAAAGAACTTTCTTTTGGGCAGAGTAGAGAAAAACTCAGTGTGAAAAAGCCTTGGGAAGCAAGATATTGCTACCAAGCTCTCTATCCCTATTTTCCATTGTCATTCTGTATTATGATCTTATTTATAAAATGGAATTTGCATCTCTACATCTGTTCACTCTCTTTACATTACGCATGAGTAACTAAACTGTCGAATGGGTTGAGAAGCACTTAGCTAGCATAACCTGAGATCTTCACTTTATGCGATCATTTTGTATTATGTATGCATCATTCGTCCTTTAGAAATGCTCAGGAGGGTGGTCTAAGGATAGAATCTAGGCTTGGAAAAGATTAGAATCTAGGCTCGAAAGAGTCAGATTAGAACCGCATAAGCAAGAGATAAAAACTTAGGAATAAGTTCTGTTTGCTATTAACACATCGCATGCACCCTAGCGATAGGATATGATAGTATGCGGTCACCTTGTATATGTGTGCATCATTTATCATCGCATAGACAAGAATAGAGACTTAGGAATAAGTCTTAACGACATCATCGCATACATCGCATGCGTCCTAGAAAAGAAGCTATGGCATTTGCATTGGAAGATGAATTGTTGTTGTGTGTGTGTAGCATGATCGCATAGCTTGAACGCAATCTCAGGAAGCGTTAGATAAATCCCTTCTCAACTCGTTCCCCTGCATACTCATTATAACTTTCGTTGTTATTAACTCTTTTCTCAATTCTGCCGCATAGAATTTATACCTTAAACAAACATACCAACCAACTCATTGTTTTATTTGTTACTGCAAAGAAATCTTAAATCACCATCGCATACTGTCTCTTTAGTCCCCGTGTTCGACCCTGGGCTTACCAGGCAACCTAATAGGATTTATACTTGGATTTTGCTAGGAAAAGTTGCATGCACAACGCATACATCACCATCGCAATATACAACATTATTTCATCATATTCACAACGCATCAAACATCCACAACATACATGAGATATTCAACATTTAATATAACATTTATATTAAATACGAGAAATCCTAACATGCATACTATATATACAAGAATTATAACATATTTTCAATGCATGTTACATGCTTCCTATGGTGGGATTTTAAATCTAAATGGCATACTATATGCACATACAAGATTTATTTAATTATAACATACATCAAATGCATAAATAATTAAACACAGACTGATATGATTTTAGTTTTGGCAAAAACAAGCAAACAGAAGCCTAACTATTACAAAACAGCTTCCGAACCGCTCCAAAACGAACTTAAGTAGCTTGAACCGGACCTGAACCGTTTGAACCGAACCAGCCAAGAACCATTCGAAGCAAACCAGACCAGACCACAAGAGAACCGGTCAAACCGGTAGCCCTTGCACATGTTCAACATCTCGTTAAGTCTCATCGTTTAGCAATGACGACCATCATCTAGCATTTTGCCAGATCATTTAGTAAATCCTTGAATGTTTAGCGCGCGTAAAAGGTGAATGATCGTTTAATGCCATCGCATAGCATTCAATGCATCGCCTAGCTCCCATATAGAGGTAAACGATCGCGTAATGATATCGCATAGCAACTCGATGCATCGTTTAGCTCTCGATCAAAGATAAACGATCGTAGTAAGCGATCACTCAGGGCTATCGTATAGCTCTCCATCAAATTGCTTAGTTTTATTGTATAGAACCAAACGATCGCTTAACACCATCGTCTAGCGCTTCATGTCATCATTTAGTATCCGACATAGCTAAACGATCGCTTAGCTCCATCGTATAGAACATCATCGTGTCATTCAACATCGTAGGTAAGCAATTTGTTTAGTTCTATCACATAGAAACTTCAACACATTGCTTAGCACTTCATTTATACGATCGCTTAGCTCCACATCTGGACGATCGCTCAGCGCTATTGCGTAGCACTTCATCGCATCGTTTAGCATGCATCGTTGCTAAACGATCGTATAGTACCATCATATAGTAAATTCAACATATCGTTTAGTTCCCATGCCAAAGCTAAACGATCGCTTAATGCTATCGTATAACAAATTGAACGCATCGTTTAGCTCTCGCAGGTACACAATCGTCTAGCGTTCAACATCACAATGACCAGCGCCTATTGCTATACGATTGCCTAGCTTTTCTTCACATCGTATAGCGTCTGGAGCTAGACGACGTCTAGCAACTGGAACCACAACGACGATAAGAACAGAGGCTGATTTTCTGGAACTGCAACTCGGCCTCTTCGCTTGTTTCTTCGATTTACAACTTAATCTCAACTCTAATGACTCCAAATAAATTACAGACTCTTGGGAATACATTAAAACTCATCAATCAAGACCCAATTACAAATTTAAATGAGAAATTAAAGAGAATTAAATAGCCAAAACTCAGAAAACCATATCAGTGCATCAGTTTCATATTTCTCATATAAAACACCCATCAAACCAAAATTAAACAAAACTGAATGCTTATTTGACACTCTGATACCAATTGTAGAATTGTATCAACAACAGCGGAAGCATAAGAATCATCTAAGCACTCAAATTCACTAATTTTGGCATAATATAAAGTATGCTTCTGCAGAAAAATGGGTTTCAAGACATACCTCTTATAGAACTTCTTCCAAGCTTCTTCTCCAGCTGCAATCTTCTCCAAATATTGTTGTAGACCACCTCAAGATCTTCCCCACTATTCTCTTGGTGCTCTAGATTGAGTTGTGGGACTCAAAACAAGTTTGAATCAAGGGATGAAGGATAAAGGCTCACTGCAGCAACCTTGTTGAAGAACCATTTTTCAAACCAGTTTTCTCTAAAAAATTCTATAGATTGCATGCCTGATTTTCACTCCAATCTCTTTATTATATTGCAGATCAACATGCAAAGAGAAGAGTTGCATAAGTTGCAGCTCATGCTTGGAGAAGACAAGGCCAAGATATTACAATATGTGTGAGCTAGTTCAAAGATGGATAATGGAAAAATCCATTTTTCCACTTTGTGTTTTTGTTTTTCAATTTTTTCAATTTTATCTAAAAATCAAAATTTGATTTTATAAATCTATTTTTATTTTTAAAATGAAAAGTTAATTAATTTCATAAATTAATTATTAAATAAAACTTAATTAATTTAATATCAAATATTAAATTAATTTTAACACATATCCATCTTTATATATTTAAATCATATTTAAATATATAAATTCTCCTATTCCGTTTAATTCTAAAATTAAACATAATTATCGGTGTATGATGGCCATCTTTTCTGAGTATCTTAAAGATTTCGTAGAAATTTTCATGGACGACTTATCGGTGTACAGGCAAACATATGAAGTTTGTCTCAATAATCTAGAGAAGATACTGAGAAGATGTGAAAAGAAGAACCTTGTGTTGAACTAGGAGAAATGCCACTTCATGGTGCAGGAAGGTATTGTGTTCGGGCACAAAGTCTTCAAGGACGGGCTGAAGGTGGATAAGGCGAAGATTGAGGCGATTGAAAAGCTTCCACCTCCAACAAATGTGAAGGCTGTCAGGAGCTTCTTAGGAAATGCAGGCTTTTATTGACGTTTTGTGAAGGACTTTTCAAAGNTATAACTGAATTTATGACTTTGATACCATCTAGGAATTTGAGGAATAAAATTATTATTTTCTTCCTATTGAATAGGTGCAATTTGGGTCTTTATATATAGGAGAAACCTTTTACAAATATGGAAAGGATAAAAACAATAAAGGATGAATATTTGAAAAATAATACTTACATACAAATATAGCTATTCCAACAGAAATGTATGGGCGTAATATATACTAAAAAAATTAGGTCATGAAGGGGTTTAGAGCTTTTTGTGGCATCTTATGCCAAATTGTAGGTTAGGATATATTATGCATACATTTTGGTGTTGATAATGTGATCAATGTTCCACATTGGCTAGATAAGAGGATGAGCATGGGTATATAAGGGAGGACAACTATCACTAATGATATAACCTTTTGCGCATAACTAAAATTAAAACCATGAGGGTTTTATACCCGAAGTGGATAATATCATACCAATGCAGATTTATTTGAAGGTCGGTTGTCCCTAACAAGTGATATCAGAGCGGCACTAGGCCTTGACTTAGTCATTTTTTAATAGAAACAATAACATTCATTGAGAAAAAAAAAAAGAAAGAATACAAGGGCATACAAAAAAAAAATAAGCCCACAAAGACTCTAATAAAGAGATGGTTTCCAACTAGGTAAGATGTTGCCTAGAGTGTAATAACAAAAAGTCTTTAAAATCGAAGCCCAAAGAGAAACATGAAACCTCACCAAGGGACCCTCTCCATACCCTTAAACACCCTATTGTTTCTCTCACGCCAAAGATTCCACAATAAAGCACACGCTCCCGCAAACCAAAGAAAGTGGCATTTTTCTTTAAAAGGTGGATGGAGGAGGAACTCCTCGATTACGAACCAAATATCCCTCTAACGTGTAAGCACAAAATCAAACTCACCAAATATCCCTCTAACGTGCAAGCACAAAATCAAATTCCTGGAAAAACTCGATTCAAATATGTCTCCCGATTGACAATCCATAGAAGGTGGTGAAGGTTTTCCTCTGCCTTCTGATAAACGATACAACAAAAAGGGCCCATTAATGAAGACAAATTTCTCAAAATCCTATCCATTATATTCACACGACCAAGAAAACTTTTCAAACAAAGAACCTAACTTTGTTAGGAATTTTAATCCTGCAAAGAACATCAAAGACTGACTCGACAACAGGAGAAAGGTTCAATAAGATTCTAAAAAATGGCTTACAAAAGAAGTCCTTCAAAGGAGTAGGACTTCAAAAAACGAACATGAAAGAGTTAACAACGTACATATAGAAGTAATTTGGATCTTAAGCATTGTAACTACATTAATTTTGATGATTAAGCATACTTGTTCATATAAAAAATTAGGGTTTCGGAATACAATCTTTGTAGATACACCAAATTGATGCAATCTCTTGAATAATTCTGATTATGACCTTGTCGTGGACCATCACTAGAATCTTTCTCACTATCCTCCGACCCTAGAACGGATTGTGAATCAAATTATGGTGAAATTGAAGGGAATTTTAAGATTGAGAGTGATTTGGTGTAAAGTTTTTGGAAGAACTATTTCTTCTTTAAAAAATCAAGATTGCATGAAGAATTTTTCAGCCACATTTTCTTCTATTTAAAGAAGATATTCATGCATAAAAAATTGACACCAAATCATTTTTAATTTAGTGGACTGAGTGGTGTTTAAGTGAAAAAAAGTTGGAAACACCCACTCATCCTAATTTATCTTGATTTTTTGAATTTCACAATTTTTTTTAAAAAAATTAATTTTATTTAAAACTAATTCAAATAATTAATTTTAAATAAAATTTTCTCAAAACCAATTTTAAATACGATAAATTCTGATAATTAATTTTAAATAATTAATTAAATAATTTAATTAATAAATATTAAATTAATAATAAACACCAATTCTGAACATGAATCCCTATTCATGTGTAATATTTAAAACATATTTAAATATTTTCAACTCTTCAATTTTGTTTAATTTAATAATTACACTATATAATTACGTCAATTATATCGCATATAATTTAACGATAGTTCCCTAAACTGAATTGGAATGTTTAAATCGTAGGATTGTATCAACAGCAGCAGAAGCACAAGGATCATCTAAGCACTCAAATTCACTAATTTTGGCATAATATAAAGTATGCTTCTGCAGAAAAATGGGTTTCAAAACATACCTCTTGTAGAACTTCTTCAAAGCTCCTTTTCCAGCTGCAATCTTCTTCAAATCTTGTTGTAGACCACCTCAAGATCTTCCCCACTATTCTCTTGGTGCTCTAGATTGAGTTGTGGGACTCAAAACAAGCTTGAATCAAGGGATGAAAGAGAAAAGCTCACTGCAGCAACCTTGTTGAAGAACCATTCTTCAAACCAGTTTTTCTCTAAAAAACTCTATAGATTGCATGCCTGATTTTCACTCCAATCTCTTCATTATATTGCAGATCAACATGCAAATAGAAGAGTTGCATGAGTTGTAGCTCATGCTTGGAGAAGACAAGACTAAGATATTGCAATATGTGTGAGCTAGTTCAAAGATGGATCCACTTTTCCATTTTGTGTTTTTGTTTTCCAATTTTTCCAATTTTATCTAAAAATCAAAATTTGATTTTATAAATCTATTTTTATTTTAAAAATGAAAATCTAATTAATTTCATAAATTAATTATTAAATAAAACTTAATTAATTTAATATCAAATATTAAATTAATTTTAACACATATCCATCTTTATATATTTACTTAAATATATTTTAAATATATAAATTCTCCTATTCCGTTTAATTCTAAAATTAAACATAATTATGGTGTATGATGGCCATCTTTTCTGAGTATCTTAAAGATTTCGTAGAAAATTTTCATGGACGACTTATCGGTGTACAGGCAAACATATGAAGTTTGTCTCAATAATCTAGAGAAGATACTGAGAAGATGTGAAAAGAAGAACCTTTTGTGTGAACTAGGAGAAATGCCACTTCATGGTGCAGGAAGGTATTGTGTTCGGGCACAAAGTCTTCAAGGACGGGCTGAAGGTGGATAAGGCGAAGATTGAGGCGATTGAAAGCTTCCACTCCAACAAATGTGAAGGCTGTCAGGAGCTTTCTTAGGAAATGCAGGCTTTTTTATTGACGTTTTGTGAAGGACTTTTCAAAGATTGTGCGACCATTGAGTGCGTTGCTGGAGGCGAAAAAGAACGTTTGACTTTGATGACCAATGCCTCAACGCATTCAAGATATTGAAGAACGCATTAATAACCCACCTGTGTTGATCGCACCGGACTAGACACAACCCTTTGAACTAATGTGCGACGCAAGCGGTTATGCGATGGGGTAGGACTAGTGCAAAAGAAGAAAACAATACTACACCCAATCGCATATGTGAGTAGAATCTTGAACCCTGCCCAGACAAATTACACTAACACACAAAAAAAAAGAACTGTTTGCAATAATCTTTGCGTTGGAGAAATTCAGAGCTTACCTGCTGGGATCCAAAGTGATCATTCACATTGACCACTCGGCAATCAAATATTTGATGACAAAGAAAGATGCAAAGCCGAGATTGATTTGATGGGTTCTCCTCCTCCAAGAATTTAACATGGAAATCATTGATCACAAGGGGATAGAGAACCAGGTTGCAGATCATTTATCAAGATTAGAAAATCCAGAAGTTGACCATAACCAGTCAGAGGTGAACACAACTTTCCCAGATGAGCAGCTATTTAAAATTGAAGAATTACCATGGTATGCTGACGTGGTCAATTTTTTGGTTGCGAACAATTTCCTAAGGACTACAAAAGCCCACCAAAAGAGGAGGCTCAGACATGAATGTTAAATCATATTATTGGGATGAGCCGAATCTTTATAAGAGGGATCAGACCAGATTTTGCACCTATGCATACCAGATGCTGCTCACCAGCGCATACTATCATAATGTCATGACTCGCCATATGGAGGACACTTTGGAGGCCAACGCACAGCAACAAAGGTGTTACAAAGTGGATATTTTTGGCTAACTTTATTCAAGGATGCAAGAGACTATGCAATGAAATGCGACCGGTGCCAACGCACGGGAAACATTTCATGGAAGAATGCGATGCCCATGAATATCATCTTTAGAATTGGAACTAATTGTCGTCTGGGGCATAGACTTCATGAGACCATTTCCACCATCAAATGGTCACAAATACATTCTATTAGTCGTGACTACGTTTCAAATGGGTAGAAGTTCTTGAAGAAAAATATTTTCACTTGTTCTTGAAGAAAAATATTTTCACTTTTTTGGCACTCTACGTGCCATAATAAGTGATGAAGGCTCTCACTTTGTTAATCACATCATCAAAAAATTGCTGCTCAAGTAATATTTCTCCATAAGGTAGCCACCACATGCCATCCACAAACAAATGGTCAAGCTGAAGTGTACAACAGGGAAATCAAGCTGATATAGAGAAGGTGGTAAAACCTTCACGAAAAGATTGGGCAATGAAGTTAGACGATGCCTTGTGGGCATACAGGACTGCCGATAAGAAACCTATAGGCATGTCCCCATATGCGCTAGTGTTTGGAAAGGCATGCTACTTACCGCTTGAGTTGGAGCATAAAGCAATGTGGGCAGTGAAAAAGCTCAATTTGACTTGAAGGCGGCAGGAAGCAAGGAAACTTCAGTTGGTCGAGCTTGATGAATGAAGAACTCAAGCATATGAGAATGGAAAAATTTACAAGGAGCGCGCAAAACGTTGGCATGACAAAAACTATGTGAGAAGAAATCTCCAAGTCGGACAAAAGGTCTTATTATTCAATTCGCAGCTACGACTCTTTCCCAGTAAATTAAAGTCATGTTGGAACGGACCCTTTATAATCAAAGAAGTATTCCCGCATGGTGCGGTCGAATTAACTAATAAGAAGGGATCCGCACATTCAAGGTCAACGGGCAAAGAGTCAAGATATATCGCGGAGGTGACTTTCATCGGGAAAATACCTCCGTAGACCTGAGAAATCCTGAATGAAGAAAAAATTGAGCGGTCCCTGCGTTGTTATGCAACAGAAACTCATCAGAAGCGCAATTCTTTTGGAGTATCCTTTTTCCTATCTTTGATTCATGAAGTCACTCTACCTTTCTTTTATATCGTTATCATTTCTATATCTTTTTTTTTTACTCCTTGCATCTCTATAAAAGAGAGAGAGAGAGAGAGAGAGAAAATTTTGTTAACTCTGTTGTTTATATTTTTGACTCTCTCAATGTTTTTTTGCGACGATCGTGGCGAACGATTGCGGGGGAGCTACATGATAACCAAAGTTGTGACTAGTTTA
>NC_052349.1:75910121-75990783 GCF_009727055.1 Benincasa hispida
AAGGGAAGGGGATTTTTTTTTTTTTTTTTTTTTTTTTGTTTTTTTTTTTTTCCCCCCTTTCATAGGTTGTTCATATAAACGGCTGGGTTAAATATTCTGTTTACCCCCGAGATTACGTTTATTCCTCAAGTCCCTACTGATCCTCTAATGAACAACTGATTTGTGATCCAATCACCAAACCAAACTCTCTCAGCCTAGTGAGAGGGTGGGGCCTCTGTTCAAGACCTGGATTCAGTACTTAAGAGAACAACCTCTCTTCTATCCCTAAATCGGTAGGTGTGAATTCTGTCTTGCACCCTATGTCCCTAGCTATCTATTCGGTCTTACCCCTGAAAGGGAGTCTTATTGAGCTTGGCGCTGTTGAGCCAACCCTCATCTATGCAAATCTAAGGGCAATCCCGAATAAACAGGAGTTCATAGTTAGCTTAGTATTAAGATCGAATTACCTAGGTCATCTAGGTGAAATGGCCAGTCTTAAATAGTAAACAACGTTATAAAGTAAGAGTGACTTATTTCTTGATCTTGATCTTATGCAAACTCATTGCATAGGACGCCCCCACTCCTCATGTCATAACATGTACGAATTAGGATCACATCGTATGTAACACTTTACAACTCTTTGTAACAACTACAGAGTAGGCCGCATCCAATGGTGTTACCAGAATAAGGTACCTAACCTCATTCATGTACCATATATCATTTTGACTATTTACTCGAACCTGATCCACTGTATGTCTCCACACAAAGTTTAAGTACTCATACAATAGTCATGGGTCTTAGTTTATTGGATTTAGACTTTCATACAATTTATGAGATCAATAACAAGTATATTGATAATAATTTTTTTTATCATTTTACAAATTGTGAGTTTTAGGATATAAAACCCAACATCAATTTCTTTCACCATACTGTCCTAAGGTTTAGTCCGATTTGAGCTAGAAGGGGACCTAATGGACCTACAGATCATGAGCTCTAACGATCCGAGATTAGCCGGCTAAACTCTTTAACCTAATTAATCAACATTCGTTAACTACCAAAACACTCCACTAAAGCCTAGTAGCTGCATTCTCCTTACTATAGATATATTTCTGTCCACTTAATTTAACCATGATTAATAACGATCCTTCACAGGTTGTCCGTAATTATAGCTGGGTTAAAATTACCATTTTACACCTGTAATTACATCTTGCTCCTTAAGTCCCACTGATTCTCTAATGTACAATTGATTTGTGGTCCAACCACCAAACCGAGTCAATCTTGGGCCAATGAGAGGATGGGGACTCTTGTTTAAGACCTGAAGTCAGCATTTAAAAGAAAACCTTCTACTATCCTTAAAATCGGGTAGGAGCAAATTCCATCTTGCAAGACTATATCCCCAGCTATCTACCCGGTATTACCTCTAAAATGAAAGACTTATTGAGTCGGTGATGTTGAGCCACTTTCACCTCATATAGGTTAAAGGATAATCTCGAAAAAATAGGAGTTCATAATTAGCTCATGATTGAGATCGAGTTACCTAGGTCATCGAATTGAAATAGTCAATCTTATCAGTAGACGATGTTATAAAATAAAAGTGACTATTTTGTGGTTCGATTTTATGTAAACTCATTGCATAGGACACCCTTACTCGCATGTTACCACATGAACGATTTAGAATCACATCGTTTGTATCAAATATAAAGTGGCCCGCATCCATAGTGCCCACAGGTTAAGGTATCTAGCCTTATCCTTATACTATAGACCATTTTGGCCATTACTCGAACTTGATACACTTTTATGTCTCCACATAAAGTTCAAGTATTCATGTTATATTTAAAGGTTCTTAGTTTATTGGATTTAGTGTTAAAAAGGTGCAATTCACATATTCAATGACATTTTTATTGAATAACCTCAATAACAACTTTATTGTTAAATAGAATATGTTTAATGTTTACAAACCACGAGTTTTAGGACATACAACTCAACAGAACATCATTTCTCACCAACCTAAAGTCAAAGCCCTCAATCAAGGCAAAGAGAGAGGCCACCAACGTTGATTCCCTATTGGGCAAAGCCCAATGGAAACCAAAGGAGAAAGAAACAGAATTCTAACCAAACCAGAATATTCGATTCAAAATGTTTTTTGAAAAAGGACAAATGATATAACCTTGGAAATACCGTAGAGAGGGGTCTATCCCCCACCCAATGATCTTCCCAAAAATACGTTTCCTTACCTTCTCGTACAACACAGAAAACAAAATTGGAGGAGGGAAATTGAAGAGAAATATCTTTTTAATGATTTCAGTGAGTGCCTCTGACCCCTTTTGCCACCTACTTGCAGAGTTAGAGGCCATATTTGCTCATGATAATTGTATGCCACAAGGATTCAGGATTAAGGGTTATGCCAAAGCTATTTATCCAACAGGGTTTTGTTATGTAATGTTAAATTCTCAAGCTCTAACCTCCCCCCTCCCAATGCACTGACTTCCCCGCAACATCCCATCCCAACTGACCAAGTGAGACCCCTTCCCTTCATCCACCCTATCCTAAAGTAAATCCCTCATAAGCTTCTCAATGTCCTTGTAGTCAGAAATAGGTGCACATAAAAGACATAAATAATAAATGGGAATACCATTCAACATAGATATGATAAGCGTCAATCTCCCAGCTTTGGAGAATAAGATTTTCTTCCACGAAGCTAACCTTTTTTCTAATCTCTAAGGGGGCATCCTTAAAAGGTACCAACCTCACAACCAACCAAATTCGCCCATCTACTAAGCTTTTCAATCTTATCGTTAATACCCAAAATCCGACATTTGCTCCTATTGATTTTAAACCTCAAGATTGCCTCAAAATACCCCAAGAAGTGGTGAAGAATAAGGAAGGAATCCTCTTTGCCAGAATAAAAGAACAAAGAAGTAAATCCTCAGAAGATGTGGTATCTGTCGCAACGTCATTGTGATGCGGAGTAGCCGACGTCCTTCCCTAAGGGTCTCTATCAAGGTGAGAGGTTTGGTATCATCACCAATCATATTTCAGGTGTGACTGATCACCCTTCTAAATAAAAACGATCCGCAAAACCAGATTTAAGGTTGGGGTTTCGATTGAGAGTAGGGAAGGTGCTAGCACCCCTAGAACACCCGTTTTAAAAAACGATTACCACATTTTATTTTAAAATTATCCTATTATTCTTTGGTCTTAAAAAATATTTTTGAATTTTTTTTAATGTCCTAATGATATTAATTCACACTTCGTAGAAAAATATAAACTAACAATTATGAGTGGCTCAAGGCCATTAGAAAAATCTTGGAATTTACTTTGCATTTCAAGATGATTTCCTCACTCAAGAAAATTAGAAAATCAATGCTTCCTACCATTTCATCATCGAATATTTTTAGGAAAATCTCATATATTTCTAGGATGATTATTCTAAAAAGAGAGCACTACTAAATTCCCTGAAACAAATGTTTTTTTTTGAAAACATATTAATTTTGGAAAGTTTCATGTATTTCTGGAACTTCGAAAAATCTCAAAAAGAGAAAACTACTTTTACTCCAAATTTAAAGGTTCATGCAAAACAAAATTTCATTTTAAAACTTAGGATGTAAACTTGAGTTAAACTTTTAAAATGAAGAGATCTTATTTCAGAAATTTTTTTTAGAAAGTTAACAACTTATTTTATTTCAAATTTCATTATTGAAACTCAAATTTGAAAAACTTAGAGGATTCTTATTTCAGAAATCCAATTTTAAAAAATTAACAATTTGTTATATTCTAAACTTCATTGTCAATCTATTAATTTTGAAAAATGGCCTTTGTTTTATTTCAAATTTCATGGGGTAAAGTTCATTGGAATGGATTCCGATCGTTGGATTCGAAAAATTCGTCGTGTAGAGGACACTCACAAATTTCACCTTCGTTCACTGCTGCTGCTCGTGAGGTTTGTCAGAGTCGCTTGCCATGAATCATCTACCTGAGGAGCATGCCAAGTCATGGTAGTTTGTTGCTGCTCATGAGGTTCATCAGGCTAGCTGCAGAATGAGTATGCTCGCCGAAAAATTTCTACCATGAAATTTCCTCCTAATTTTTCTTTTCTGCCCGACCTTCTTCCCCTTTGTTTTTCCTTTTGTTCTCCCCCTTGTGAATAAAATGGATGTTTAATTTATGGTGGAAACTGAAGAAAAACAGATGCACTGAAGGAAGAAGGAAATGAGGTTTGTGGGTTCACGGGGAGAAAGAGAGAGAAGGAGAGTGAGGGAAATTGTGAGAAAATTAGGGAAGAAATAATGACATGAATGGGATGTTGGTTAAAGATTTTTATTTCAATTTTTTCCTCATTTTTTATTTTTTCTTATTTTTCTATTTTTGGATCAAGTTAAAAAATATTGTGGATTTTTAAATTATTGACAAAAATGGGGTACATGGGAAAGTATTTTTAAAAATAGGTGGGAATGGAAAGTATTGACAGAAATAGAGTAGTTTTGGTATGAAGGAAAATCGTGTATGGGGTAAATGATTAGAATTTAATCCAATCAACAACATGTCGGCTCAGTTGGTTGACCGATCGAAGAGAGACTCGTGGTCCAAGTCCACGATTTTTTTCTTTTTTTTTTTAAAAAAAATAGTTTGACTAATTATTTTTTTTAATCGAAGATGTACAACAATATTAAGACTTTAGGACCGGGTCTACAAATTCCTTCATTATTAAACTTAATTATATATTTAATCTAAAATGAAAACATAATTATTCTATACTCATATTAAAAAAAAAGATGTCATGATACTAAATAAGATTTACAATTAGTTCTTTAATTTGAAAATAGAAGTTTACATGAAATTTAAAGACGACCCCCCTGGCCCTTACCCCACATGGGGGTTGTCTTCGTGTGTCTCTAAATTAGCTTCACCCTGCTGTCGTTGTCGTCTACGACGAATACATCTTTGATTAGTGTTAGCAACATTGAGTCGTCTTGTTTGTTGAATAATACTTTCTATGTTGACCAATGTTTGGTGACACATCGAACCCAACTCTAGTAAGTTGTGTTGACTGAATATTATTGTACATCTTCGATAAAATTACTTTGTACGATGAAAATAATAAATATTAAACAATATTCATATCATATATTTGGAAAATGTCTGATTTTAAATCTCTTACTATGCAGTAATAGTAAGTGCTGTCAGGTGTGATAAATCAGCTCGTGATCGAATTGTACCAGAAAAAGTAGTCATCTGATACAGCTAGCCCATTTGTTATTTCTCCTTGTGCATAATGATCATGTCGTCCATGCCAGTAGGATATATATTCTGCGTGAATTCGACGCCAGTCTTGGTCATGCTTACCTCTCAAATCAATCTGGTGTAGTGCTTGGAGTGTATAGGATAACGAAGGTATCGTTTGTCGCAGACCGAACTATCTCAACACATGATCTGGATGATGTCACTCTACTATATGGAAGCATATAAAAGGGCTAATGGTCAATCAGATGTCTTCACAACCACGATAGTAATCAGGTGGTGATGACCAAATATCTTGTGTGTATGACGTCCAATTAATCTGATAAAAAAAAAAAGATAATTATACATCCAAAATGTTTTAAATATTCATTTATATATATATTTGTTACCTAATTGTGCATCAGTCTATCAAATATTTTTTTGGTATACTAGCAACATATTTGCTGACTGTTTAGAGGCAGCTAATACCCACTCCATCTAAAATTATAAAAAGTACAATTAATTAATATTCTTACATAAAATGATAATGAAATAAATATATAAATGAAATAATACCTGGCACTAAGTGGACAATGATCTGGGGTCTGTAACTAGACTTGTGGTGCTATAATTAGAAATCTATCATAAGCCCATACTGTAGTAGTATCAGCGGCTCCGTTATTTCCAACGCTTGTGCATTGGTAGCCCGACAAAGTTCTCTATAAAGCCATGCAAGACAGGTACAACCCCACGAGTACGTACCAACATGCTTGAAATTAGACAGTAATGGAAGAAACATGAGATGTACTAGAGTGTTTGACTTGTCAGCGAACAAAAATCCTTCAATAAGCTGCATAATGTAGGCTCGTGCATACCTACGTACGCTGATGTTGTCGGCATCGGGAGGTAATTCTGGAAACTGGGATGCCAACCACGGGATACTCAATCTTGAGCCTTTCAAATCATCTGGTAGACTGCCTAAGAGCTCGTCATAAACATTCTTCCAATCATATTGTAATGAACCTGTCAATGGCTCTCCGTCCACTCGTAACCTAAACTGAATCACAACATCCTGCAACGTAATTGTACATTCCTCACAAGGCAGGTGAAATGTGTGGGTTTCTGGTCTCCAACGCTCAACTAAAGTAGTAATGAGGTGCCAATAAAATGGGATAAATCCGATCTGTGCAACTTCAAGAATGAAGGAACTCAGACATGAGGATTTTCATAAGCAGCGGAATGATCGTTCCAAATTCCATTCGATATTGAACATACACAATTACAGTACAAGAAACGGAAACTAACTGGTCATGCACAATATGAAATTACAACATGCTTAATAATGAGATCAAGGGAAAGATTATACATACCTTTGAAGACATTCTTCAACTCCCTCAATCACGAACGCTTGTTCAGCCTCCAAGGCAGCTATACTCAAACGCTCGAATACAACGACCGTAACACAACACGATCAATCATCAAACATGAACTCAACAATCTCTAAGATCACGAACCCAACGAACAGCCTCTAAAACCTTGACTCAGTTGAGTTGAGTGAGGACACCACCATAATGGCTATCTTGGTATTCTCGGTGTGAGAATCCAGAAATGTGGGCTCTATGTGGATTTGGTTAGAGAAAGAGACTGGAGGAATAACAATTGTGTAGACGATTGAGCAAGTGGGAGATGAGAAGAAGTCTATCGTATAGACAAATGCTCAATCGTTTAGAAGAAGGCAATCCATCGTATAGAAAAAGCCATGCGATTGTCTAGCTACGACTAGTTGAGTGAACTATCGTATAGTATCACTCCACGATCGTTTAGTCTCTCTTTCAGCTACCGTTTAGCCAATCCAATTCACTTGACAGCAAACAGTGAGTACCTTTCCCAGAATGGCAACTCTGCCAAATTTAGGAAAACATTTTTCCTTTTATCTCACGGTTACTATAAAACCACCAATAACCTCAACTGGGAGCTGGGAACTCAGCTACATAAAATGGAATTCACTCCTTCCTCGATGCAGGGGTAAGTAGATAGATAGCTCCCTTAAGGGCTGATTCCAGGGCTTGAATGATGTGGCGCCATACACCTTGTATTGGCCTGAGAGGTGTTCAGACATAGTTGGATTATGTTGTATTGTTCATTAAAGGGATCAATATTACTTAAGGAGTGAGATGTAACTACAGGGCAAAACGGTAAATTTTCCTAGCTGTACTTACGAGCATTTGTGAAGGGTTATCGTACTCATAATTGGTTATATCCGATGGACACAGAAATATATCTGTGGTAAGAAGAGTTCAACTGTCGGTCTTTAGTGGAATGCCTAGCAGTTAACGGATGGTAGATCTCGTGGCTAAAGAGTTTAGTAAGCTATTCACATACGGTTGGAGCTTCGAGCCATAGGTCCATAAGGTCCCTTTGGTAGCTTGGATAAAAGTTGAAAATAAGTTTTTGGGTCAGTTTGAAATGTTCAAATTTACAAGAGAGAGTTCAATTATATATGATATAATTGAACTGGTTAATTATATATGATATGATTGAACTGGTTAATTATATATGATATGATTGACTAAATGTATGAGATACATTATTTTGGAGAAAATTGGATATAAATATGATTTATATCAAGTAGAGGATAAAACACTATAGTTGATATATGATATTAAACTATAGGTTAAGAATATAATATGATTATATTCATTAATAAATTAATTAGGCGGTTATGAGATAATTGGTCGAGTTTTTCTCCAAATTCGTGCGAAAGTGGGAAGTTCGATTTAATTCTTCTAACTGAAGATAAAATGAAAATAATTTTCATTTTGCAAGAGATCCGAAAATTTTCTCACGGTGTGAAAGCCTTTGATCGCTTAGTGTTGAGAGCCTATATGATAGCGCCCACTTAACTAAACGATCGCACACCCACGTCTCTAAACGATCGCCCATGATTTCTTAAACGATCGTTTACCCTTAATAGACGATCGCTTAGCGCGTCGAGTGAAACTAAACAAATGCTTACTTTTTGATAGACGATTGCTTAGCTATACCTACACAATCGTGTACCCCGATCTAAACACTCAAGCACACACGACTATACGATAGTCTCCCATTTCTCCCACTTACTTGTTCGTAGTACATGATCACTTTTCCTCCTCCCTTCTACCAATTCCATCAAAGTCCACCCTTTGGATTCTCACTCCGAGAATACTGAGGGCTTCAAGTGGTGGTGTCGTCCCCGATTTTCTTATGTTCGTGCTCTACTGTTTATGTAGACGACCGTGGTGGTGCTAGGCGATTGCTTGTTGGGCGAGTAGGAACGAGAGGAGTTCGTTCACGTTGGATCGAGTTTCTGTGAAGACAGACTTCAACTGGTACGTTCTCTCAGTCTTTTGCATTTTTTTAAAGCAAGCCAGTAATTAGTGTTTTCAATGCATATCTGTATGTTGGAATGTATGTGTGGTAATTTTGTCACAATTAAATTGGAAAGATTCGCTTTCGCTCATAGACACTCTTGTATAAGAGTTCCTTCAATTGGTATCAGAGCCAGGTTTCTGATATTCCAGTTTTATTGATGCAAAGAATTGCATATATATTCTCAGTGGGTGCCGCATGTCTGTCTTCGTTTTAATTGTTAAATTTATGGATGTGTGGATTAATGGAGTTTTCTGGGATGAAACCTCGGTTTGATTAATTCTTTTACATTTCCAGTTAATTGTAAGGGCTTCTGTGTTTTTTGGCATAATTAATTGTTATCGAGTTTTTAATTTCAAAGTTAATTTGAGTTTTTGAGTCGTTCGTGAAGCAGTTTGGAGAAAAGGTTGTTGTTCTTCGAGGAAGAAGACGATCAAGAGTTGGTTGGGTTGTGTAGACGATAGGGTAGGCGATCGCTGAGTATTGAATGCTCGGGTGTCGTTTAACGCGCATGCGTACTAAACGATCGTATAGCTCAACAAGCCTCATCGTTTAGTTACTGATTATATGATCGCGGAGTAATCACACGGTAAATCATTTACCTCTTCGCGTGTTAACGATCGTCTAGACGATCAGGCTTCACAGCCTCGTTGTCGTTTAAGCGATCGTTTAGCTTTTCGCGCAATCGTCTAGTGTGCGCTAAACGATTGTTTATCTGAGGCGTTTACTAAACGATGGAGTTTCACCCGACGGTTGAAGACCCAGTTCGCCTGTGAACCAGTTTGCTCGATGAACAATGTAATAGTTAGAATTTTTTTTCATTCCGATTTTGTAAAGGTTCATCCCGGTCTATTAATCTTTGGTTTAATACATGAGATATATGTTTATTTATATGTCATATGGTATACACATAGAAAATCCCACCTTAGGTTATGCATTGGTCATGCATCATCTCTTTATTATAAATTTTATAATTTAGAGAAGCATGATTTAATAACGTAAGAACATGCTTATGCATCATATAATATAAGTGTTATATTTATGCATGCATAAAAAGCATTGACATGCATCATCTTTATATTATAGTTGTTATAGTATAAGGGTATATGGAAAGCATGTTTCCTTGGTTATTACTTATATATAAAAGTTATGTATAGTAATGACCGGACATTGTATGAAGCATGAAACATAGGTTACTTTATAAGTGTTATAATTACCTTGTTATGTGCAATGTGTTTTAGTTGTTTGTTTTTAATGGTTAAAGAGAAGTTAGAACTAAAAGCAATAAGAAAGACATGCATGTTAACTTAGGTTTAATTCATAGTTTTAAAATGTGTAAACCTTGGATGACATAAACCTAAGATCATGGTTCTAATATAATTAGCAACCCTTAGACTTTAATCTTTTAATTAGTTTAATAGGATTAAATTGACTAATAAAAGGTTAAAGTGTAGCAAATCTATCCATAAGGGACCTTTTGGCTAAGGCAGGTTTTAGCTGCGCTGGGGTATTTAAGTTGACGAAAACGTAACACCCCTACCTGGGAACCTACTTGGAAAGGTGAATTAGATAGATTTAATGCATGCATGCAAGTTAAGGACGACCCATTAAAGTGTTTAAATGTGACTACTTGAACTTGTTTATTTCATAGCCAAAAGTTGTTTATGAGCAGACTTAAAAAGATGACTTAGACTAAAATCAGTAGTCGGATTGTGTAGGTTAATGAACCCCAAAGTAAAACATTTAGTGAGAGGTACTTGGGGCATATGATGCTTCATTTAAACCTTTCACGTTTCTCCTATATAGTCCACACCGTGAGATCTACCCTCGGCCTCGTGGCACCTTGGGAGTGTCCCCCTAAAGGATGGTGTTTGGGTAGGTCAATATCAAGGCTGTCTCTTATACACATCTAGATGTGTATAAGAGACAGGTGTTAGGGTAGGTCAATATCAAGGTGGATGGAGAGAGTGTTCATAGTAAGTGGGAATGGGAAGTGCGACAACATATCCCACGGTCTCCCTCGTTGGGTTGAATAAAGTTTCTACGCATCACCTCGAGGCACCCTGTGAGTGTCCCCCTATAGGGTGGCAGTTTTGCACGTTTCTTTATTTGATCTCCTGTAAGAGGATAATGTTACTTAGTATCTTGTTCTAATCTGCTTCTTCCCTACGGTGGGCTCATTAGGGTAGGACTCTGGCGTCGAAAGTAAGGGGTCACACTTACACGAAATTGTTAAAGATTAACAGTTCTAGACCAAATAAATGGTGGCTGTTAGGTTCAGTTCCAAGAGTTGGTTCTGCCTAATGGTTGAGAATGTTTCATCCCAGTGAAGGGGCATTTGATCACCCCACTGATGATATTTGTCCTGCCTCGCAGAGGCATCATTGCAAAATAGAAATCTTGAACACTTAGGGTACTTGGAAACTATTTTGCTAAAATCAATTGGTTAAAATGTAGTTTAGCAAAATCTTATAAAAGTTTGTTCGTTTTTCAGCAACAAGTTTTAAAATAGCTATAGCCACGTTAGCTTTACTTAATACCGAGAAACTTAATGCCGATAATTTTTCAACATGGAAACATATGATCACTTTATTCCAGCTCCCAACGCTGCTCGAAATGTTTGGGAGGCGTATGAATGATAGACACGGGTAAATGAGAAGGCCCGAGCCTATATCTTTGCATGTCTTAATGACGTGTTGGCAAAGAAGCATGAGCCCATGGTCTCAGCGCGTGAGATCATGGAGTCCCTACAGAGGATGTTTGGACAACCATCTGAACAGCTCAAGCACGAGGCTCTTAAATACATATTCAACTCTAAAAGGGAGGAAAGCACCTCTGTTTGTGAATATGTGTTTAACATGATGGTCCACTTCAATGTAGCGAAGTTGAATGGGTCTACTATCGATGAGGGCAGTCAGGTTAGCATAATCCTGCATTCTTTTTCGGGGAGCTTCCTGCACTTTGTTAGCAATGTGATTCTTAACAAAGTGAAATACACCCTTACAACTCTCCTTAACGAATAGCAGACATATCAATCTTTATTGAAAAGTAAGAAGAGGAAAAAGGTTGTGGCAAATGTTGCTTCATCTTCTAGGACGTTCCATCGAGGTTCGACCTTAGGAACGAAGTCTGCACCTACTACTTCTAACTCTGTAAAAGGGAAGAAGAAGAAGGGTGGTAAGGGGAAAGGGAAGGCGTCTGCTTACCCACCACCTGTCGCCCCAAGAAGGTGTCTGCCGCCGGTTGAAAAGGGAAAATGTTTCCACTGCAATTAGGATGGATACTAGAAGAGGAATTTTCCTCGCTGGCTTAAGGAAAAGAAGGCCGCCAAGGCAGACAAAGGTAAATATGATTTATTTGTACTAGAAACATGTTTAGTGGAGAATGATGATTCTGCCTGGATAATTGATTCAGGCACCACTAATCACGTTTATTCTTCTTTTCAGGGGATTAGATCCTGGCGACAGTTGGAGGCTGGTGAGATGACAATGCGAGTAGGCACCAAGCATATCATCTTAGCTGTGGCAGTGGGAGGGATACAATTATCTTTATAGAATAGGTTTCTAGTTTTAAATGATGTATATGTTGTTCTTGAACTTAAGAGGAACCTTATTTCTTAAAGTGCCTGTTGCAATGTAAATATACGCTTTCTTTTAATGTGGATAAAGTGTTTATTCATAAAGATGGTGTTCAAATTTGTACAGCTTATCTGGAAAGTAACTTCTATGTGCTAAGACCATTAGCCTTAAGTTCCCTCTATAACACAGAATTGTTTAAAATTGTCGTAACTCAATCTAAACGTCAATGAATTTCTCTAAAAGAAAATGCCCAACTTTGGCACCTTCGATTAGGGCACATCAATCTCAATAGGATTGAGAGATTGGTGAAGAATGGACTTCTAAGTGAGTTGGAAGAAAATTCTTTACTGGTGTACGAATCTTGCCTTGAGGGTAAGATGACTAAAAGACCTTTTACCAGAAAAGGTTATCGAGCCAAAGAGCCTTTTGAGTTAGTACATTCTGACCTTTGTGGTTCGATGAATGTGCGAGCTCGATGTGGCTATGAGTATTTTATCAGTTTTACTGATGATTATCTAGGTATGAGTATGTTTATCTGATGCAACGGAAGTCTGAATCCTTTGAAAAGTTCAAAGAGTTCAAGGCTGAAGTTGAAAACGCATTGGATAGACGAATTAAAATACTTCGATCGGATTGAGGTGAAGAGTTTTTGGACTCGACATTCTAGGACTATTTGATAGAACATGGAATCATTTCCCAACTCTTAGCGTTGGGTACACCTCAGCAGAATGGTGTAGCGGAGAGGAGAAATATAACCTTGTTGGATATGGTTCATTCGATGATGAGTTACGCTTTCTTACCAAGACTTGTTTTGGGGTTTTGCAGTGGAGACTGCAGTATACATACTCAACTGTGTTCCTTCCAACAGTGTTGCGAGAACACCTCTGAAGTTGTGGAATAGACGTAAAGCTAGTTTACGTCACTTCCATATTTGAGGTTGCCCTGCACATGTGCTTGAAGTGAATCCCAAGACGTTGGAACCACGGTCGGGGTTATACCTCTTTGTAGGCTACCCCAAAGGTACACGAGGGGGTTATTTTTATAATCTGTTGGAAAATAGGGTGTTTGTTTCCACGAACGCTACTTTCCTGGAGGAGGATCATATCAGGGAGCACAATCCACGTAGTAAAGTCATGTTGCTTGAGCTTTCCAATGAAACTACTGAAATTTCAACAAGAGTTGTTGAAGAGCCTGTTTCATCAACAAGAGTTGTTGATGGTAGTTCATCTAGTAGGTCGGTTCCACCTCAAGAGTTGAGGGAACCTTGACACAGTGGAAGGATTACGAACCCACCCCTTTACTATCTGGGTTTCATGGAAATCCTTGCTATGGCGACGTTGAGGATCCGTTGTCTTATCAGAAGGCAATGGAGGACGTAGATCAGGATGAATGAGTCAAAGCCATGGATCTCGAGATGGAGTCGATGTACTTCAACTCAGTATGGGATCTTGTAGATCAGCTTGATGGGGTAAGACCTAGAGATTGTAAATGGATCTACAAGCGCAAATGGGGTGCTGATGGGAAGGTGCAAACCTTCAAGGCTCGACTTGTGGCAAAGAGTTATACCAGGTGGAGGGAGTCGACTATGAGGAGACTTTCTCACTTGTTGCCATGTTAAAGTCGATCTGCATCCTCCTATCCATTGCAACTTATTATAATTATGAGATCTGGCAAGTGGATATTAAGACGACCTTTCTAAATGGTAATCTTGAGGAGACCATTTACATCGTGTAACCCAAAGGATTCATTACCCAAGGTCAAGAGCAAAAAGTTTGCAAGCTGAATCGGTCCATTTATGGGATGAAATAGGCGTATAGATCTTGTAACATACGGTTTGATACTACGATCAAATCATATGGCTTTGATCAGGACATTAATGAACCTTGTGTCTACAAGAAGATTTTCAACGCTTCAGTAGTTTTCTTAGTGTTGTATGTAGATGGTATACTACTAATTGGGAATGATGTAGGTCTACTGACTATAGTTAAGAACTTACTAGTGACCCAATTTCAAATGAAAGATTTGGGAGAGGCTCAATTTGTTCTGGGTATACAGATCTTTCGAGATCGTAAAAACAAAGTATTAGCACTATCTCAGGCATCGTACATTGATAAGATGTTGCTCAAGTACTCGATGCAGGACTCCAAAAGGGGCCTATTGTTGTTCAGGCATGGAGTCACTTTGTCTAAGGACATGTGTCCTAAGACACCTTAAGAGGTTGAGAAGATGAGACGGGTCCTATATGCATCTATCGTTGGCAGTTTGATGTACGCGATGCTCTGTACTAGACCAGACATCTGCTACGCTGTGGGCATAGTCAGTAGGTATCAGTCTAACCCAGGCCAAGGTCACTGGACAACAGTAAAGAACATCCTCAAGTATCTTCGGAGAATAAGAGACTACATGCTTATGTATGAATCTAGGGATTTGATCCTTACTGGATACACGAATTTTGACTTTTAGACTGATAGGGACTCTCGTAAGTCCACTTCAGGGTCAGTCTTTACTCTTAACGAAGAAGCTGTAGTGTGGCGAAGCACGAAGCAGGGGTATATCACTGACTCCACTATGGAGGCGGAGTACGTAGCGGCTTGTGAAGCTATTAAGGAGGCCATCTGACTTAGAAAGTTCTTGACAGATCTGGAAGTATCACCTGATCTGCCAGATAGTGCATCGAGGGGACGTGATCGTCACGAAGATCGCTTCGGAGCACAATGTTGCTGACCCATTTACAAAGGTTCTCACGGCTATAGTGTTTGAGGGTCACCTTCAGAGCATGGGTCTACAGGACCTCCCGCGGCTGGACTAGGGCAAATGGGAGATTTTCTTGTACTGGGCTTTTATGCCCTAGTTTATTGTTTTGTACTTGTTTTTGTACAACCCACTTCGCTTTAGGACAAGTGAGAGATTGTTGGGGTTGATGCCCTAAATTCTCGTGTTCTATAGTTTGTAAACAGTTTGTACGAATGCTTGTGATGTATAATATATGATATTTTACTTTGCTTCTTGTTTTTGCTCATCTGAATGTTTTATTTGCTTCACCACAAACCAATAAACTAAAATTCTTAGTTGTCTTTATGTAACTTAAGCATGTATGTGGTGACATACAAGTGGATCATGTCTTAAGTGATAAGAAAAATGGTCTGTAGTATATAGATATAGAAGGAAAACCTTATCCTGGTAACGCTATAGATGCAGCCTGCTTTATGGATAGTTACAAGTGTTATGACTTGTCATAGATGGTCTGATCCTGATCATTCGTGTAGGCGACATGTGAGCGGGGGCATCCTATATAAAGAGTTTGTAAGTGGACATGCGAGCGGGGGCATCCTATATAAAGAGTTTGTATAAGACCTGACCACGAAGTGTTAACATCTCGTTATATAACATCGTACATGATAGAGACTTCACTTCACTAGGATGACCATAGGTAATATGCCCTCAATCCTGAGTGAGTTTGAAGCTCCTGCCATTGAGGGCGGTTCTTTGATTTGTATGGGTGCGAGTGGCCAGGCCGCCGACTCAAACTACCACTTTGGGGATTCGTCTGATTTGGGAGCAGGGAACTCAGCTACACAAGATGGAATTCGCTCCTTCCCCGAAGCAGGGGTAAGTAGATAGATAGCTTCCTTAAGGGTTGATTTCAGGGCTTGAACGATGTGGCACCACACACCTTCTCCTGGCCCGAGAGGTGTTCACACATTGTTGGACTATGTTGTATTATTCATTAGAGGGATCAATGGTACTTAAGAAGTGAGATGTAATTACAGGGGCAAAATGATAAATTGGCCCAGCTGTACTTACGAGCATCTGTGAAGGGTTATCATACTCATGGTTGGTTATATCCGATGGACACAGAAATATATCTGTGGTAAGAAGAGTTCAGCTGTTAGTCTTTAGTGGAATGCCTGGCAGTTAACGGATGGTGGATCTCACGGCTAAAGAGTTTAGTCAGCTATTCACGTACCGTTGAAGCTTCGAGCCATATGTCCATAAGGTCCCCTTGGTAGCTTGGATAAAAGTTGAGGACAAATTTTCGGGTCAATTATATATGATATATGATATAATTGAACTGGTTAATTATATATGATATGATTGACTAAATGTATGAGATACATTATTTTGGAGGAAATGGGATATGAATATGATTTATATCAAGTAGAGGAGAAAACACTATAAATGATATATGATATTAAACTATAGGTTAAGGTTCAGCTATTAGTCTTTAGTGGAATGCCTGGCAGTTAACAGATGGTGGATCTCGCGGCTATAGAGTTTAGTCAGCTATTCACGTACCGTTAAAGCTTCGAGCCATATGTCCATAAGGTCCCCTTGGTAGCTTGGATAAAAGTTGAGGACAAATTTTCGAGTCAATTATATATGATATATGATATAATTGAACTGGTTAATTATATATGATATGATTGACTAAATGTATGAGATACATTATTTTGGAGGAAATGAGATATGAATATGATTTATATCAAGTAGAGGAGAAAATACTATAAATGATATATGATATTAAACTATAGGTTAAGAATATAATATGATTATATTAATTAATTAATTAATTAGGTGGTTATGAGATAACTGGCCGAGTTTTTCTCCGAATTCGTGCGAAAGTGGAAAGTTCGATTCAGTTCTTCTAATTGAAGAATAAAATGAAAATAGTTTTCATTTTGCAAGAGATCTGAAAACTTGCTCACAATGTGAAAGCCTTTGATCACTTAGTGTTGAGAGCCTATATGATAACACCCACTTAACTAAATGATCGCACACCCGCGTCTCTAAACGATCACCCGCAATTTCTTAAACGCGATCGCTTACCCTTAATAGACGATCGCATAATGCGCTGAGTGAAACTAAACGATTGCTTACCTTTTGATAGACGATCCCTTAGCTATACCTACATGATCGTGTACCCCGATCTAAACAATGAAGCACACCTGACTATACGGTAGTCTCCCCTTTCGCCCACTTGCTTGTTCGTAGTACACGATCACTTTTCGTCCTCCCCTCTACCAACTCCATCAAAGTCCACCCCTTGGATTCTCACTCCGAGAATACTGAGGGCTTCAAGTGGTGGTGTTGTCCTCAGTTTCCTTGTGTTCTGCGCTACTGTTCGTGTAGACGATCGTGGTGGTGCTAGGCAATTACTTGTTGGACGAGTAGGAATGAGAGGAGTTCGTTCACGTTGGACCGAGTTTCTGTGAAGAACGTCTTCCACTGGTACGTTCTCTTAGTCTTTTGCATTTTTTTTAAAGCATGTCAGTAATTAGTGTTTTCATGTGGTAATCTGTCACAATGAAATTGGAAAGATCCGCTTCCGCTCATAGGCACTCTTGTATAAGAGTTCCTTCAGAACCCTCAGTAGTCTCAATCTCACTAGAAATTTCACGTAAAAGAAGCTTACTTCGTGATTTATGATCCCTGATGTGGTCTTCTTCCAAGAAGATAGCATTTGTAGAAACAAAAACTTTGTTCTCACTCAGATCATAGAAGTATCCACCCCTCGTTTCCTTGAGGTAACCTACAAAGAGGCAAACTTTTAAACGCGGTTCCAACTTCTTCGGGTTAGTCACAAGCACATGGGCCAGACACCCCTAAATCCTAAAGTGGCGTAAACTACCTTTACGGCCTCTCCACAACTAAAATGGTGTTTCAGAAACAATTTTGGAGGGAACGTTGTTCAGAATGTAACATGCAGTCTCTACTGCAAAAACCCAAAACGAGTCTGGAAGATGAGCATAACTCATCATAGACCGAACCATGTCCAAAAAGGTTCTATTTCTCCTTTCTGATACACCATTCTACTGAGAGTTGGGGCGTAATTCCATGTTCTATCATATAGTTATGGAATTAGAGGGCCATATACTCTCCACCATGATCAGATCGTAGTATTTTTATCTTCTTACTCAACAAGTTTTCAACTTTAGCCTTATACTCCTTGAGCTTGTCAAGGGCTTCAGACTCACGTTACATTAGGTAGAGATACCTGTATCTTGAATAATAATATTCATACCCACCTCGAGTCCTAACACTCATCGGACCATAGAGGTTAGATGTATAAGCTCCAAGACTTCCGTGGCTCTATAACTTTTTCTAGTAAAAGGTCGTTTGATCATCTTGCCTTCGAGGCATGATTCACACACTGACAAGGAGTTTTCTTCTAAACTCTTTAGAAGTCCACATTTCACCAAGTGCTCAATCCTATTAAGGTTGATGTGACCTAACCTTAGATGCCAAAGATGGACGTTTCCTTTAGGAGAAACCTTTGGTCTTTTTACGATTGTCGTTGTACTAACAAGGCTTTTATGACTAATGGCCTTAGTAGTTACTTTCCATTGAACCAAAACCAATCTCCATTCCATTCTTGAAAATAAACACTTTATTCTCAGAAAAAGAGACGGTATAACCTTGTTCAATAAGACAAGAAACCGAGATTAAGTTCCTCTTGATATGAGGAACTACGAAAACATTATCTAGTAACAGATAACGTTTCTTATCCAAAAATAACTTTAGCCTGCCTATAGCAATAGCTGAAACAACCTCACTAGTACCGACTCTAAGAGTCATCTCTCTATGTGGCAACGTTTGCCAGGAACTAAATCCTTGGTAAAAGGAATTGACGTGATTAATAGCACCCGAATCAAGGATCCAGGCAAAATCATCATTCTCTACCAAACACGTCTCCAAGACCAATAAATAATATTTACTATCTTTAGACTTCCTCCTCTTTTGGAGAGTAGTGAGATCAGTATCAGAACCTAAATAATCTCCAAGTTCCATTTCAGAGAATACTTCTCTTCTATGAACTGTAACGAGTCAACAACACTTGTTTTCTCTTCTTGGAGTTTAACTTGGGAACTGACACTACTGGTTTTGTCATCCATCCCTTTGTGCTAAAAAAGTACGAACTGACGTTCAAACAAATCTTGCAACGAGTCCACGATCTTACGTGTAATGACCATGTTCTCAACCTTTTTGGCCAAAGCATCAGGTATGCTAGCCAATATGTGAAATTATTCCAAAGAATTAGCCTTCATCCACACCTTATATGCATTACGAACATTTCGCGATGCATCAAGGGTCGGGACTTGAGGACACTCCTCAACCATGACAAACTCAAGATTGTTTGCCATGAAATACGTTTTACAGGACTCTTTCCACTGTATGAAATCGGTCAATCTAGAGGCATTTAACAGAAAATTAAACATGTTGCAGAAAACAAAAACACATTGACCTATGTTAGGTTTTAAGCAAATACTCGTTGAAAAAACATACAACATCCAATATAGTTTAGCAAAACTAATATGAACCCCGTGTGACATTTAGTTTCACAATAACGCTCCAAAGGTTTAGGACAAAAGGCGCCGAAGGGTGGTTAATTTATCCCTCCTCTGAATTGAGACATTTTTAACTAGCCATTAATACCAGAACAACTCTTGTTCCTATAACGACTAGCCATCATCGATTTGTTCAAGAAATCATTAACTTATTTAACAATTTCCTGTAAGTGTGACCTGCCATTTTAGGCCCTAAAGTTTTGCCCCAAGCAGCCAATCCGGAGGGAAAAAATCCGATTGGGACAAAAACTAAAGTGACCCTATCCATTTCTAGAGTTCATCTTGATATTGACCAACTGCACAAAACCCATCTGAAGGGGGAAGCTCCTAGGGCGCCACGAGGGAGTGCAAGAATGATCTCACGGTGTGAACCAATGAAGGAGACCGTAGGATGTGTTGACACACACCCTTCACCCACTTACTATAAATACTCTCTCTGTCCACCTTGATATTGATTCATGAAAACACCATCCGAAGGGGGGTGCTCCCAGGACACCATGAGACCAAGCATGAATCTCACGACGTGAACATTCAAGGAGAAACGTGAGTGGAATCATTGACATATCATATATATCTCTTCCTCCCAATGAGTATTTTATAACCTAGGGTTTAGTTTACTTAGAAAAAACACGACTAAGAATTTTAACTAAGTGAATTTTTAGGTTTGCCCAAAAGTAACTTTTACCTTGGATAGTTGAACAACTTTTGGTTATCATCCATTAAACACTTTAACGGAGTCTTTGACCAACTGTCGTATGCTTGCAGAAAATCTATCTAATTCACCTTTCCAGGTAGGTTCCTAGGTAGGGGTGTTCTGTTTCAGTCAGCTTAAGTACCCCAGCCTAGACAGAACCCACCTTAGACAAAAGGTCCCTTATAGATATATTTAATACAATTTTAATCTTTTATGACAGTCAATTTAATCCTATTAAATCGATTTTAAAAGATTAAACTTAGGTTGCCAATCCCATTAGAACCTTCAACTTAGGTCTATCTCAATCCAATTTTAAAACCCTTTTAAAACATGAGTTCGCCTAAGTCCACATGCAACTCTTTCTTATCGATTTTGGTTCTAATTTCCATTATAATGCTTATAACAGAAACAACCAAAACCATTCACAACATAAAGCAAACACATACAAGGCATTCATAACGCTTATAAATAGCCTAAGTGTCATGCTCCATGCATTGTTCATTTATTGCTACTTTTATATAACACTTATACAAATAAGCAATGAACCAAGCAAACATGCTTCTATTCACCCTCATACTATAACGCTTATAATATAAAGATGATGCACGAATATGCTTACTGCATGCATAAATATAACTCTTATATTTCAAGATGCATGCACATGCTTTCTTGTAATTTCATCATGCCACATTATAACACTTATAATACATGATGCATGAATAATTGTACAACCTAAGGTGAGTTTCAAATCTATATGTCATACACTATGCCATATAAACCACATACATCTCATGTATATTAAACAAAAGATGATGAACCGGGATAATAGCCTCAAATCTTCAAAACTAAAGCTAACTATTACAAAAGCAAAGAGTCACCAGTTCAAATAGGCGAGCCGGGTTTTGAACCATTCAGTCGAAGTCCGCGTCTCCACTGATCGTGTACCAAAAAACTTGTGATCATCTACACGAAAGAGTAAACTCTTTACTCAATCATTTACCAATGCTTCCAAAGCTAAACGATTGTTTAAGAACGATCGTGTACAGTACTATGCGATGAAGCATGAGGTACTCAATCGTGCAGCGCACAATGCTTAATGCAAACCTTAAATGATCGTTTAAACGACAATGATGAGGTAAAGCACAATCGTCTAAACGATCATTGAGTGAGCGCCAAAGTATCATATACCGCATGATCGTGCAGTTAGTGACTATGCGATGAGGCTTGTTAACTATACGATTGTTTAGTGCGTCGCATCTTTTATTAAACAATGAGCGTCAAATGCTCCCACTCGATCGTTTACCTCTAGTGTCCACGCGTTTGGGCAACCAATGCTATGTGATAGATCAAACACTTTATCCTAGCTAAACGATCGTTTAGTAAATATTACACAATCGCGTAGAAAAATCTACACGATATTTTAGCCAAATCCCAACGATCGTTTACCTGAGGCTACACGATACGACCAACTTTTGGTCTTCTTCTTCGCTGAGAACCACATTTTCATGCTTCAAAACTTCATCACGAACGACTCTACAAACTTAAACACTTTGAATTTCAGACTCGATTGCTTATTAATTATGCCCAAAAAGATAGAGCCCCTTACAAATTAACACTTTGTAATCAAAAGAAATCTTTAAACATAAGCAATTAACTCGTAAACATTCATCAACGCCATCCACAAACACATTTAACACTTAAACGCAATGCAGAAAACCCACCATGACTGTAAAAGAAGTTCAAAACAAAAGTGAAATTTGGAATATCAGAACAACCTGGCTTTGATACCAATTGAAGGAAATCAGAGATGAGGATTTCCATGAGCAGCGGAATGATCGTTCCAAATTCCATTCGATATTGAACATACACAATTACAGTACAAGAAACGAAAATTGACTGGTCATGCATAATACGAAATTACAACATGCTTAACAATGAGATCAAGGGAAAGATTATACATACCTTTGAAGACTCATTCTTCAACTCCTTTGATCATGGACGCTCGTTCAGCCTCCAAGATAGCAATACTCGAATGCTCGAACACAACGACCGCAACACAACATGATCAATCAGCAAACACAAACTCAAAGATCTCTAAGATCACAAACCTAACGAACGGCCTCCAAAACCTCGATTCAGTCGAGTTGAGTGAGGACACCACCACAATAGCTACCTTGGTATTCTCGATGTCAGAATCCAGAAGTGTAGGCTCTTTGTGAACTTGGTTAGAGAAAGAGACCAGAGGAATAACAATCGTGTAGACATGAGCAAGTGGGAGATGAGAAGAAGTCTATCGTTTAGACGAATGCTCAATCGTTTAGAAGAAGGCAATATATCGTATAGAAAAAGCTCTACGATTGAGTGAACTATCGTATAATATCACTTCACGATCGTTTAGTCTCTCTTTCAGCTATTGTTTAGTGAATCCAATTCACTTTACAGCAAACCGTGAGTACCTTTATGAGAATGGAAATTTTGCCAAATTTAGGAAAATATTTTTCGTTTTATCTCACGGTTACATAAAACCATCAATAACCTCCCACTCAATTAGTTATTAGAGAAAAAGAAATAATTATCCAATAATTAATATTATTATAAATATATACGATAACCAATTTACCATATTATATTTATAACCTATAGTTTTAATATTTCATCTCATGAAACATATAAACCATAGTTCTTTTTCTATTTTATGGTACTTATTATAAATCTCATTTACATTAATCCTCCACTTGATGTATCTCATATATCATACCAACCATATAATATATAATCGAATTTCTTCTTGTCAATTTGAACATTTCAAATCAACACCAAGAACTGATTCTCAACTTGAATCCATTGAGCTACCAAGGGGACCTTATGGACCTGTAGCTTGAAGCTCCAATGATACATGAATAACTGACTAAACTCTTTAGTCACGAGCATCTACCATCCATTAATTTCCGGGCACTCCACTAAAGACTGGCAACTGCACTTTTCTTACTACAGATATATTTTATGTCCATATCAACCAATCAACAGTGTGATAACCCTTCACAAATTGCTTGTAAGTACAGCTGGGCCAATAAACGTTATGCCCTTATAGTTATATCTAACTTCTTAAGTACTACTGATTCCTCAAATGAACATAAGTCATAGTTCTACCATGATTGTGTCCTCTCTTCCAAAGAGAAGCTGTGACCACTATGTTCAAGACTTGGAATCAGCCCTTAAGGGAGCACTCTATCTACTTACCCCTGCTTCGGGGAATGAGTGAATTCCATCTTGTGTAACTGAGTTCCCAGCTCCCAAATCAGACAAATCCCCTAAAAAGTAAACATGTTGAGTTGGCAATCTGGCCACTCTCACCCATACTAACATGCTGGCCACTTGTATATCTCATATACATGCTTAAGTTTACATACAATAACCATGGAGCTTTGTTTATTGGATATGAGTAAATGTCAAATAAAACAACTCTTGTTTTATTCATAACAATGTGTACAGTTTACAAACTACGAGACTCTGGGAGAATTAGGACACCAATCCCAACGATGAAAACCTGCCTGTTCAATACGTTGATAAAATGGGATAGTATGTTATGCAGATACCTCCCTTCTCCGATAACTCAAAACTACGGTAGAAGAACTATCCCATATCGATTGTGAATGATGTGTATTTTGTTGATATAGCTGTACAGGATTAGAGGACTAGACTCCATTACCTAAGAAGTTCAAATTACATTACATAATAAAATCCATCACACAACAAAATCTATTTCGTAAGAATGAATTAGATAAAATAAATTCATTACATAAAAAGTACAATTACATAAAAAAATATAAGTACATAAAAAAAATACAATGTATATAAAAGATACAATTACATGAAAAATACAAGTATATAAAAGATACAATTACATAAAAAATTTAATGACCCGAAGAGGAAGTACCTAATGTGCGTTGTGGACAAGTACGTCTGTTATGTTCTTCTTTCTTGCAAATTGTACATTGAACTTTTTATCTTGCCTCTCCCCAATCCATTTAAATTAGCCCAAATAAAAATAAAATAGTATATCCATGAATCATACATTTAATTCAGCCCAAATGCAAACAAAATGATGTATATATAAAGTAATCTTCATTTTTATAAACAAATACGTATATTTTCTTAAATCAACCCAACAAATAGATCAACATAATCATCCAAAAAAAAATAGCCTAATAAAATCAGTCCAACAAAATCCAATTTCTAAGTTCTAACATATATCTAAAGATTATACATTTAAATCATGGATCCATAAACTATACATTTAATTCAGCCCAAATACAAACAAAATGATATATATATGAAAATTATACATTTAAATCATGGATCGATAAACTATACATTTTTTAACTTGATCCTCATTTTTATAAACAAATACATATATTGAGAAAAATTAAAGAAAAAACTTTACCTAAGGTGGACGACGACAAAGATTGGAGACAGCGGGTGGTAGATCGGCTAACAGCGGCAGCAACAAGAGAAAAAGCTCACGGCCGGATGGAGGAAGAAAAGAGGCTACGATGGTAATAGGGAGGAAGAAAAGAGGCCATGACAACAAGAGAAAACGCTTCAGATGGAGGAAGAAGAAGGCGTTGCGACATTTAAGGGACCACTAAGTTGTATACCCGTAGGGTAATCGTGTACCGGTACACAATTACCTCGGTCAACGCTGCATGACTGCCACATTGGTAGTCTACGCATGCCAGATCACAGACACTCGTATACCAGGTACACAATTTAGTTCTAATCGTGTATCGGGTACACGATTTAAACGTAATCGTGTAACGGGTACACAATTAGAAAACCTATTTTTGTCAATATTATCCGCTCAACCCTATTTTTGTTAATAATTATTAAAAAAAAAATTTCCATTTTTTATTCTAAAGTATTTCATATTTCCACTTCTTCAGCAAAAGAAAATTACTAAATTAGTCCCAAAAAAAAACAAAAATCTTTTAAAATAATAATTGAAGCTAGACCAAATATAGTATCTACAGTATCCATAAGTGGTTGGCACTAGAGTGAGTCGATAGTAGTGGCCAATGGTGATTGTAACGGAAAGGGCACTAGAGGTGGTCGTCGAAGCATGTCACCAGCATTGATTGTTGCTGAAGTTGGTCATTAGTGACGACAGTGGCTAGCCGTAGAGTTATTGGAAACATTAGAGGGAAGGAGAGAGAAAGAGGTGAAGATGAAACTCGAACTTTAATAATGAATACCGTAAAAATTAGCGAAGTTGAATTATCTTACACTAAATTCATAAATTGGTAGGTCAAATATTGGGTTGAGTTTCAATTCAACCATGTCAATGTCTCCAACACCTTTTATGCCCTCTTCCTTTTCCTGATTTATTTTAGTTGTCACATAGGTGTCACCGACGATATTTTTCACTAAAGTGGTCGTGGGACGCCCAAAAAGGATTGGAGCGTCGGATGTGTGCGTGAGCGTTGCGGAGGAGTTGTGGGATCTAATGTGTGGGTGCGCGCTTTGTAGTGGGGTTGCAGAGTGTTGGAAAGGGTTTTTTTTTGGGGAAGGTTCTAACGTGTGGGCGCGCGCTTTGTGAGCGAGAGAGAGGAAATTGAGCGAGAGCGAGGAGCTAGATGCCCAATTTGCAAGCACGATAGTACATGTTGGTAATTTCATCGAAGCAAAAAGCAAATTGTGGAGAACTCCACAGAAACTACTTAGCCTGGAATCACTGAAGCATCGAGTCTCTAATACAGATTTGTTGGGAAAGAAAAAGGAAGGGGAAAATGGATGGATTGCAGGAAATGGGGGTTCCAATGCTGGAGGTTATTGCGGCTGCAGCCATCACTTTCTACGCTGTAAGCTTTTCAGAGCTTTGACAGGTACACCTTTCTTTAATCTCTTCCCTCTTTTCATGTTTCATACCTTTGAAATTGAGGGAATGTAAAGAAATCATCCAGAGATTTGGATGAATCTGAGGATCAGAAAGGCGAGCAAGGAAGACTGAAAAGGAAGCTAAAATATGATAGTTTCATCTCTGATTTTCTTTAAACATTTTGTAAGATAATTTGCTCTTTTACAAGCCTTTCATTTCTTATTTTTCCATGTCTGCTAAGTATTCAATAAAGGTTGCTTTTATTCATATCAAGCTGCTTTTATTCACAATACCATAGTTCATCTTAAAAATCTAGTATTGTTTGAGTGACATTTCTTAACAACATCCAAGACCTTTTTCTTTAAGACACAAGCTGATCCAACTATTGACCAGTACCTTCAAGCCGTTGGTTGTCTTGTAACTATTGGAAGCTACTTCTGAGCCTTCAATTGCTTCACTCTCTCTTCTGTAGCCTTCAGTGCTTTCCCATATTTGCTGATTATCTGCAAATTACAAAAAAAATGGTGGATAGCATATTCCAACAAACCATGTGGAATTGATACTCAATATAATAATGATATTTTTAGCTTTCAGGATACCTCATCAACTTCTTGAGGAGAAATTGTAAGTGGTGGAGCCATCGTTATATTATCCCCTCCAGCTCGTACTATTAAACCATTTTTTCGACATTCATCTCCAAAATATTTACCAAGTCCTGTTTATATCAAACACATAACAAGCTATGAGCATAAGTATGACTCTGTTAAATCAAGATATATCTACCGTATTCCTAAATTTGTGATTTTGAGGTTATGCTGATCCAAAATTATCAGAATTTACGAGCTACACTATTTGTTAAGGATCTCACATTGGAAAAATCAAAAGATCTTGTGCTCTTTATAAGGTAGATGAGTTACCCCTCTCGTTGCCAATTGATTTTGAGATGGAATCTCATGTTATCTAATATGGTATCAGAGCCCATGAAGTCCAAACGGGTACTCGAAGTGAAGCCAAAAGAGACACCATTTTGAAGGGGCATGTTGAGGATCCCACATTGGAAAATTTAAGAGATCTCACACTCTTTATGAGATAAATGAGTTACTTCTCTCATTGTCAATTTATTTTGAGATGAAACCTCTCATATGATCTAATAGTGTTTTTTTTTTTTCAGACTAGGATTATTTGATCCAAATTCTCATATATATATATATATATATATATTTTCAAGACATACCCCATTAAGATATAAAACATTAAGATGTATCTCTAACCACGGGAATTACATAAAACATACCCCATTCAGGAGGGAAGGGATCATTTGGTGATTTATTTTCTGCAAAATCTAAGGCGGACACCAAGCCAATCCCCCGAATCTGCAAAATCAAAGTCGCTGAAGAACTGAAGATACCCCAGATAGATTCATATGTCAAACTTAATTACTTGAGCAACACACTGTTTACCTCTCCAACGATAGGGCTATCAGAGAAAGCTTTTATACCATCTTGAAATCTTGGGGAGATTCTATTTACTTGCTCCACAATATTCCTTTCCCTACAATGATCAAATGAAATTATAAACTTACCCTCATTCTATCTGAGTTTGCATCGGAATAATTCCGTAGTATACTTCAAATCATGATTGTATCCTCAAACAAGGACACCAAAGGAACAATACTTGGTCCGATCCAAAAAAATGAATAGATATATCTTTGACATGTTTGTCCACTTTAAGGTTTCCCTGTCATTCTAAACAAAAAATTAAAAAGTTAGACCAAAAGAACAGGTGTAGGAACATACTGGTAGATCTTGAGTGTTTCAAGTGCAACAGCACATGCAACCGGGTGTCCAGAATAAGTAAATCCATGAGAAAAGGCACCTGGATGTAATATTATTGAAGAAAAACAATAGGTAAGTTACTGGAGTGGAAGATTATTAACTGTGATCAACTAGGTTTCATTGTATAAGTAGTGTACCTAGCTTGCTGCTTTGAGAGTGAATCACATCAGAGACTTCAGGGCTCACCATGACAGCTCCAATAGGCATGTATGCCGAGGAAAGTGCCTGAAGTGTGCAGTACATCGACTCAGGCTCAATGAAAACAATGAAACGCTTAAACTAAGCAAGATATTTGTAAAAGCTGAATATGTTCAAACTTCACCTTAGCTAGAGATACAAGGTCTGGTTTAATATTGAATTTATCGCATCCAAACATTGCCCCTACTCTTCCAAAGGCACATATTACCTATAGAAAAAAAATATGGAAGACAACGCCTCCTTTACATTGACATCATTCTCGTAAACAAGGTGAAATGATGAACCCAAAAATTTTAATTTTCAAAGTACCTCATCAGCAATAAAAAGTATATCATACTTCTTGAGCACGGCTTGGATCTGCAGTAACAATAGGAAACACTTCATTCTTCCCTTAATATTTTGCTTATTAGTTAGAATTTATATCAAGAATTAGAATATTAACAAAGAAACCTTTTGAACGACCTTACTTGAACAAGATTTGTTCTATAAGTTATACAACTGTATTCTTGAGTTCTAAACAAAGAAACCTTTTGAAGTTGTATGTATTCTAACGATGAGAGAAAATATGGGATGTATATAACAAAGAATAGACAGCTAAACAAGTAAAATCTTGTTGGTGCATGCTTGTGCAAATTTAAGCAGTTCATGATACTAAGAGATTACCTTTTCAAAATAAGTAGCAGGTGGAATAATTGCACCACCTGCTCCCATGATTGGTTCAGCAATGAATGCAGCAATCTGAAGTGGAAGAGAGAAAGGGTCAATTCTCAATTATGGTATCATGCCATTTTTATAATTCAAAGAATAGTATTCAAGTTTTTACTGTCTCTGGTCCCTCCTTGAGTATAAGGTCTTCCAAGTTTTTGGCTAATCTGGTTGAAAACTCTTCCTCTGTCTCACCTGATATAGGATGTTCACAAGTTAATGGCTGGAAATAAATTCAAAGAAAGTGAACTAAATATATAACCTAGCATATAGATCATAACCTGGAAGATGGTAACGCCAGTAATGTGGACAATCAGTGTGTAGAACAAATGGAGCTGGCATGTCAAAGTTCCGGTGCATAGGTGGAAGGCTGTGGTAAAACAAAATAATTTGCGAGAGATGTCAGCCTCATCGATCGACTTGTTGCTCAAAGGTCGGTTCAAACTTCAAACCTAGCCCTGACTCGTTTCAACCTTTGCCCAAATTCATAATTTGACTGGGTCGACTCAACCATGTTTAGATCTACCCGTCGAACTGGTGCAGTGAAGTTCCAATAAAGAGGGTATAATAGATGTAAGGTATATTTTGTTTTAATTGAACTTACCCTGAAAGACTGGCTGATACGAATGTCGTGCCATGATACCTGTTAGATAGAAAGGTAGTGATAAGAAAAATAATTGAAGAGAACAAAGGAAATGGTACAAATCAACTCCAGCCAAGTGAGTTGAGCTTACCCTTTTGAGCGAGAAATGAATTTTTTCTTATTTGGTCTTCCAAGTGCATTGTTATAGTACCATACCAGCTTCACCTATTACATGTTTTTTAAGCACCAAATGAATTAATTTGTTGCAGAGCTTTCTAAACCTTGATGTTATTTTATTATTTTTGTTCTTCCTTTATTTGCTTTTTTTTTTTTTTTTTATTCCTATAGAAATCAAAATTGGACAATTTTGAGTTTGGAGTAGAAAGAACCTGAGTGTCATTGGCTTCTGAACCACTACTTGTAAAAAATACTTTCCCCATTTTTCTAGCTGTGAACATTTCAAGTAGTTCCTTTGCCAGATCCTATCATTCATGAAAACATCAAGAACGCGAAACTAATCAAAAGAAGTTAAACAAGCATGCTTGGTAGATAATTTAAAAACAAAAAGTTGAATACAAGGGATTCAATCAAAATAAAGTTATATTTTATGTTTGGTAGCTAATTGAGAAATTTGATTCTAATTTAAACATTTTTTTAAATGTGTTTAACAATGTATTTATGAACCATAAAATTAGTTGCAATTACATATTAAATATTACGTTGAATATAAACTACACGTTTTATGTATTTTTTGTATATTTATTATTTTGTAATATTATTTAATTTATAATATATTACATCATACATATTTTAAATTTAAAAATCAATGGAGTGTTTTTTCCCTCATAAGGAAGATGAATTGAGTTTAACTAAACATGACATATTGTATTTTTAAATGTTTTTTTTAATCTTTATTTCATATAATTCTGCATTTTAAATTTTAAAATTCAAAATCTAGATATACTGAAAACCAAAAAATATTGTTTTTAGAATTTATCCTATTTAGATCACAAAATTTGAAATAAAACTTTTAGAAACAAAATATACATTATCTTTTAAAACATATTTGTTGAACTAAGTAAATTTGGAAAAATCTTGATTGTGAATCAAACGGAGTAAAATTAGCATACCAAAGAAGGTTGGGTAGTATGATTCCAAAAGGAGTGATAAAATGGCAAGGTATTTAGTTGTGCAGTTGCTGCTTCCACAAGACGTGGTTCACTTCCCCCTACAAATTCCATTCCATTATGCCTTAACCAATTGACTAAGAATCAAAGAATTTAGGGAAGAAAAAACAACTCCAATCATACAGCACTAATGTTAATGTTAGAATGTCTTTTAACCTGTTATTTGATGTTCTGAAGGACCAAACATAGGTCTTACCTCCTTATATTTCGAAGAGTGTATATATAATAAACCTTATAACACTCGAGGTGTATATGCAATCTGTGTTCGTGAAATTTATCTCCATCCGTAGACGTAGTAAACACATTGTTAGTAAGCAATGTAACTCTTTATGTTGATTTCATAACAACAAAATTATTATACTTAGTACTTATGTTTGGCCAGATTCAAATTGAGGTTGCCTAAACTTACCTTCTCAATTTTCCTCCTTCCATTATTATTTTTACCCTTTTTTCTCTTTCAAGGAGTTTTGAAATACTCTTAATTATTGAATACTTCATCAGTATAGTGTTTAATTATTTTTTTAACTCCCAATATTTTTAAAGATTGCAAATATAACAAAGTATATCAACAATAGATTTAGAGATGTCTAAAAAACCCATAAAGTCGGGACTTGCCGAGGATCCCCGAATACTTGGGAAATGGACGAGGGAGTGGGGATTTTTTTCCCATTTGCAATTCGGGACTGGAGATGGGAATATATTCCCCGTCCTCGACCCCAACCCGTCCCGTGTCCCCCCACCCCACCCCGACTTTTGTGTACAAATTATAAATTTATAATATATATATCTATATTAATATTGTAGACTTTGTTAGGATAATTATGAATGTTTTAATTATTTAAGTTTAAGATTTTATAACTTTAATTTCTTAGATGTCGTTATATTTAAGATAAGATGTTTTAATTGTTGAATTTTAATTTTTATAAATTATGAGAATTTAGCATTTTAATTATATATTTTAAAATTACATGTGTATTATCGTTTTTATTAGTAAAATTGATGATATTTTATTTAAATAAAAATTGTATTGGATAAGGAATTGTTAAAAAAAATATTTAATTGAAATAAACAAAAATTGTTAGAAAAAATAATGGTGGGAAAATTTTCCCAGTGGAATCCTTGTGGGGAATCTCTGCCCCGTTCTCTGTGGGAAAATTCGTGGGGACAGAGAGTAGAATAAGGGGGCGGGGACGGGGACGGGGACTTCCATGTCCCCACCCCATGAACATATCTAGATACACTCTATTATTGGGAAATTTCTATAAGCAACATAGGCCATTATTGATAGATTTAGAGAGATGGATCATGCTATATCCGGTAATACTTTAGATATGATCATTATATTTGTAACTGTATGTTAATGTATGACGGTGATATGAACTATATCCAAAACTGAAAAATGATGGTGAAATGATTAATTGTGGTACCTAAGGATGTGCACCATAGACCAGCAAGAGCATCAAGATGCTTCCTTCCATAATTGTCATATACATATGAACCCTACATCACCATGGAATTCAAACTAAAAACATATATCTTCTAATATTAACCAGAAACAGAATGAAGATATCTAGAAGAATACCTCAGATCTTTTTATGATTACGGGATTCACATTGGCGCTCTCCCATCCTGAAGTAAAAGGTGCAAGCATATCATGTCCCTTCACCCTGTAATTAAACCATGTTTGTGGCTAATGTCAAACTTTGCATAAGAATGCTGAGAAGAAATAAACTATGCAAGGTCTAAATAGTTAAAGCTCCGTTTGGTAATTATTTCGCTTTTTGTATTTAAACTTAATTTCTTATCATAATTTGTATATTTCTTTAGTATAAAGGTTAAACCCTTAGCCAAATTTTAAAAATAAAAACAAGTTTAAAAAAAAAAAAAAATTTTAGGTTTTAAAATTTGGTTTTGTTTTTAAAAACATCAGTGAAAAGTAAAAAATGAATCAAGAAACTTAAATTTGGAATGAGCGTTTATAAATTTAATTTTTAAAATAATAATAATAATAAAAACAATTGGTTACGAAACGATATCCGATATCGTATGTACTTACTCTTCTTGTGCTAAGGCCTCTGTACTGTGTAAGTGGGACAAGAAAGGAGCCAGGAAGACATGGTCCCGTGAAGCTCTTCTAGAAGACGTGGCCACTTTTGTAAAGGTACCAAACTGCAAAAGGACAAAAATAGAATATATATATATATATAATATAACCATGAGTACCTTTATAACTTTTAGCTCATAACTTGTACGATTATGTGAAATTTATAGTTTTATTTTGATATATAGATTCTATGGAATTTATTAAGGATATATATCTTAATTAATGAAATAGTCTATACCTATTTATAGAAAGGAAAAATAAGAATTTATGAAAATTAAAACAAAAGATGTGATTGTCTATTCAAATATATTCTTACCCTTAGATTTGGATATGTGTTTAAATCACACCTATATAAAAAAGAATATATCACTTTAACAATTTGACCTAACTAATTTTAATGGAGTGGAAGACGTCGTAGCCATTTCAAACATATCTCCCTTATTGGTTTATGATATTTTATATCTATGGTCTTAATCACATCCTTACGAGAAAGAATATATCATTTTATTGTGTAACAACTTCAATTCTAATATTTGGATTGGACAAAGGATGTGAGTATCTTTTCAAACATATCTCCATTATCAGATATTGATGTTTCTTATCATGGTCTAGATTACATCCCTACACGAAAGAATTCAATACTTCACATGTAACATTCAAATTTACAAATATAATAAAAAAAAAGATAAAAGCATATTTCCATTTTTATTATTCCAAATTTGTCCTTATTGGTGTATCGACATGTAAATCAATAGTATATATGATATATTTTATATCTAGTATATCGGTCATTTAATATACCAAATATTTGGTATATCAGTTGACTAATATACCAAAGATAAAGTGGGTAAGTTATACAATGGGTATACCAAATTTATTAGTCAAGAAGTGCTTGTTCGTTTACTATTATTCGTTTGATTTAATTTCAATCCTTATTCGTCTGCTATAGAATATTGTTTTTCTTGTACATTATAATTAGCTTATACAATCCGTTATGTTAGTAACTATTTTGAATGAATTTTGATAAACTATTGGTATACCAATGTTACACTTGAAATTGAATTTTGAACATATGTTGATATATAATTGATATACTTGAGAAAATGTATATTTAAAAAGTAATGATATACCAATATTTTATACTTAAAATGAATGATGAGTTAATGTTGATTTAATACTAAGTTAATACACCAATGTCATACTTAAAATTTATTTAGAAGAAATGTTGATATACTACTGATATACTAATGATATACTTGAAATTAAAAAAAAAACTACTAATGCACTAATAATATATACTTAAAATTGAATTTTGAGCATTGATGTACTATTGATACACCAATATAATAATTAAAATAAATTTAGATCATGAGTGATATACTATTGATACACTAAAAATGCACATGAAATAAATTTTCAATGACTATTGACATACTATTGATAAATATATGTTACAATTTAAATAAAATTTGAATGAGTGTTGATAAATTATCGATACACTAAATACTTAGAATTGCATTTTCAACTTATTATGACATACCATTGATACACTAATGATCTACTTGCAATTCATTTTGAATTAGTGCTAATATATTATTGATATGCCAATGTTAAACTTCAAGTATCATACTAAATGATATACTTCATATTTGGTATATCAATAATATCATTGTTATATATTTTTTCCTTTCTAAATTAGATATATCAATCAATTAATATATGAAATACGGGATATATATTATATAATTGATGTACCAAATTAAATATAACTTATATACCATTAAAATCATATCAAATTTTAACAATAAAATAGGTTAACTAATATAATTTATATTGGATATATCACTTGAAAAAATTAATGCATTTCATATATACCATCAACATCAAAATTGAACTAATAGAATGAATATAACTCTATATCAACATGAGAAAAGATAAAAATAATAATTATAATAATCGAACAAACAACGTTGATTATAACACAATTAAAGTCATGATATATTACTTGCATAAATAGTATTCTTTAGATAAAGTATATCAATTGATTGGTATACTAAATATAATGTATATCAAATACACTTGTTGATACATAAATGAGAGTAAAATCGTAAAAAAATTAAAAACCAAGAATCTGGTTATTTTTTATTTTTATTTTTATTTTTTTCTATATTTACAATTTTAGAAAACCATTATTATATTTATAAATACCCTTATATATTTTTTTTGCTACCCATTACGATTTTTTTTTTTTTTTTTAGTATAAGTATAATACTTTTTTATTTTCAGTTTTTTATTCAATTTGATATGGTTAAAAAAAACTTTAATCTATATCTAAATTTTCATGTATAAAATCTAAAGAAACTATTATTTTAAATATAGGAAAATGGGCCATCGCATTTACAAATATAACAAAATATGACAATGATATATACGGATAGACATTGATATTTTACTATATTTGAAATATTTACAGTAATTTTGTTATTTAAAATAATTACCCTTTTATTTATTTTCAAAATTTGTTGAAATTAAATTTTGATTTAGCAAGGTTTAAAATGTCGATGTCGATGAAACTATTGATGTCTTAATTTTATGAAAATTTTGATGGAACTATCGATAAAATATCGATTTCAAGGTATATTTTGTAAAATTTATAAAATAATAGATTGAAATTAGTAAATAAACATTTTATGATTTTTAAACAAGTTAACACGTCGATTATTTATCTTAGTGATATTTTGTTGCTTATTTTTTATGTTTCATAGATTTTTCTACTATCTAAAGAAAATATCAATTTACTCATATATATATAAATATGAAATCCATGAAAATATGAAATTATTTAATATTATCTTTGCAGAGGAGAGCCCAACAAAAAAATTCTAAAAAAATCTGAACAAACTCACATCTCGAAAAAAAAAGAAAGAACCAACATAATCACTACAACCAAGAATCTCATTCTTAACTAAAAAAATAGGAGAAGAAACACAATCATTGGCATGGCATATCAAATAATAGATCTATTATATTATATAGTAATAAGGGTATAAAGCAAAGTGGGTTCACATGCTTCATGAAGATAATATATAAAATATAAAATTATGGGAAAAAGAGCAAAGTAGTTTTCAATTTGCTTTTTCTTTTTAAGTTAATATATAAAAATAATGAGAAAAAAAAAAAGTAGCTTCACTTCATTTTTTTTAATGAAGATAACCCAAACCCATGCTACTCAAACAACCAATTTCACGAATCTAAATAAATAAAATTATTGAATGGACAATATTGACTCCCAACGTTATTGTTCTAAGCTAAGCCAAGAACAATCATCCTCATCAATATGCTTGTGGCACATCTCTAAACTTTAGATAGGTAATCAAATTCAACGTATTTGTAGATATAACATAATGCAAAAAAATTTGTAGATATAGCAAAACTTTGATTTTGCTTTCGAAATATGATAAACTATATAGCTAAAGAGTTTTATCATTAATAGACCATACCACTGGTAAAAATCTATCGAAATTTTTAAAAATGTTACTCTCCACATGTACTATCCAATGCAATTAGGTTAAATTTTATTCTAAAATCAGATTAGGTATAAAACATTTTCTTTTGCCATAACAAGTTGATTTGTCGGATTAATTAAATGTCTTACCTTCAATCAATTTGGTTTTGTCTACACCTCTAATTAATTAATGGTATGATGTGATTGACGTTGCACTCTAAATTATGGAAATGGAAAATATTAAATATGAGAGTCTAATCATGACCTTGTGGCTCTTGACAACTGAAAAGTGTAACTTGATTAACCCTCATATACTTAGCATTCATTTATTTTGTAATTTTTTTTATTATAGCAATTAAGTAACCAACTCACATTTTTAGATGTTCATTTTTTCTGCATGAGATAGAGAATGGAAGAGAGAGGGAGAGAAAAAAAAGATTTCTATCTCCGTATCTCTCAATAATAATAAATTCGCCTTGAAACGAGGACAATTTAATTGACATAATGTTCGTATTATAGATTTTGAGATCAGAGATTCAATTACTCTATCTCACTTATTGTAAAAAAAAAAAAAAAAAAAAAAAAAACAAACAAAAGAAGAAGAAAAAAGGAATTGTTCAAAAAAAAGAAAGCTATAAACTCGTCAACCTTTCGAATGATGACGACCATGACTACATAGAACTGAAAATATGATAGAAAAGTAGGAAACATCAATGGGTAATTGGTGGGTTCGATCTTAAACAAGACACCTATATGACGAATCAAAACCAAATCGCTTAGCTTAAGTTTCCTGCATACACAAGCCAAAACCGACTTAGTAGACCGAATCACAACCAAACCCACTACTGATTTCGGTCGGCTTGAACGGATTTTGCTCGCACCCCTAGCTTAGCCATTGAAGATGGTGCAAATTAATAGATGTTCAAGAAATACAAAAACAATGATGAAAAACAAAAATTGCAGCGGCAGAAAGGTAAGGAAAAGAAAACAAACCCAATTATCAAAATGAGTGAATACAACGTTAAGAAGAAGAAAATATGGAAACGATGGAAATAAAGGGAAGAAGAGATCAAAGAAGAAGAAGAAGAAGAAAGAAGAATTATTGTTAAAATTATTACCTCAGACTTTAGAGTGGAACGAAGAAATTGATTGAGGATTGGCATTCTAATTTGTGGGATATTATGCTCTCCCCAACAATACCTCTTAATATTCTTCTCTTCAAATACCCAAACTCACAAAGAGATGAGAATTAAGGTTATGAATGAGAAACTTGCTGCCTCACTCAAATATAACCTCTAACTCACAAACGAATCAATCAGTGGCCCGTTTTGAAAGCTGAGTTTTGTGGGTTATAATAATTTATATTCACGTACGATTTCGATAGTAAACACTATAACAAAAGGTAGAGAGAATGAGTAGGAAATGATAAGTATTATAATAAAAAGGGAGTTGAAATAGTAATGGTAGGTTATGATAGTTGACAACACCGACTATTATAATTGAGTTCTAAACATGGAGTGAACTATTATAGCAGTCTAGTCCACTTACTTAAAGTTGAGGTCGAAACAATCATTCGTGACTAAAATAGACAAACTTAAAAATCAATCATAGAATATTATTTATCTCTATTTTAAGAAGTGACATAGGAGAAAATCACTTTTAGATTATTTTATCCAAACCCATATTACCTGTTAACCTAATGCGTATATCTCTACTAATTTATGCAACTACAATATTTCACAAAGCCTTTTGTTTTCTTTTTTATTTTCCTTGTTTTCTTTTTTATTTTCCTTATTTAATCGTTTTATAATTATTTACTAATCAATAACTTAAGCTACATAGTTATTATACAATTTCGTAGAGATGTTGAAGAAGATGTGACCCAAATAGCTCAACTTATTTATTTATTTTTAACTAACTTTGTGTTGTAACGGTCAGTTAATATACATTATAAATACCTCTTATCAGAAAAACAAAAACAGAGAGAGAGAGTGAGTTCATCATTTCCTAATTTTCTGTAAACAAACAAAAAGCTATATGCAATCTTCTTAGTGAAAGAACTTGAATCTTCCCGTGGAAGTAGGAAATCTTACCGAACCACGTAAACTTCTGTGTTTCTTCTTCTCGTCTTTATTTTCTTGTTCATTCGACTGCAATCTTTCTGCAATTCGCGCGTAATACAATCTTGTTTCAAATTGTATCGAATCCATAGTATCAAGTTGAATCGTGCATCAATCTCCGCTATCGAGTTGCTTTGAGTTGTTCGTTTTCACCTTCGAGACACATTGAGTAAAGATCAAAACTCATCAAGTAAGATCGAGTATTATTTAGTATTCATCGAGTTCTATCGAAGATTGAATAAAGACTCGTCAAACAAAGAAGGAAATTTGCATCGAGCATCGAGTATCCAACATCGAGGATTTGGCATAATCTTTCTTAGCCTTTTCTTCATCATTCCAATGTTGATCTTGAGTATTTAGGCCTAGAGAAAATTGAATAACCCAATCATTTGTGGTATCAGAGCATTTGAAGATCATCAAGGTCAGCATTCTTGGAGCATCAAGATACTCAAGAAGTCCAGTCTCGATACTCGATCAGATTAGGCTGTTGCAAGGTATGAAATAGAGAAGTTCGATGGGAAGGGTGATTTTGGTCTGTTAAAGGCCAAAATCAAGCTATTATTGGATAACAGATAGCTCACAAGGCGTTTCTTGACCCATCGACTCTGCCGCCTACATTAACAACTCAAGAAAGGGAAGACATGGAACTTACAGCCTATGAGACTCTCGTTCTTAATCTCAGTGACAGCATCTTGAGACAGGTGATTGATCAAGACACGACCTACAAAATATGGGTCAAGCTGGAAGGTCTTTTTGCAACCAAGGATCTCTCCAACAAGATGTATCTAAGGGAGAAGTTCTTCACTTTTAAGATGGATTTTACCAAGCCACTAACAGACAATCTGGATGAGTTTAAGGGGGTAGTTTCTCAGTTCAAGAGCCTTGGCGAGAAGATTGGCGATGAAAATGAAGCCTTTGTGTTGTTGAACTCTCTACCATAAGCGTATAAGGAAGTGAAAAATACCTTGAAATATGGCAGAGAGTTAGTTACCACTGATGCCATTATTTTAGCATTGAGAACTAGAGAGTTGGAGCTTCAGTCAGTAAAAAAGGAGCAGTCTGGTGTAGAGGGGTTGTTTGTCAAAGGCAAGAACAAGCAGAATCAGTCTAAAGGGAATAAAAATTAGTCTGGTGAATAGCATAAACCCAAGACCAAGCTAAGATGTAACTATTGCAAGAAGAAAGAACACTTGATGAGAGATTGCTACTGTTGAGGATGATGCCCTAAACTCTCATTGGGTCTTATAGTTTGTAAACACTGTATTGAACAAATGCTTGTGATGTAATAATATATGATTTTTTCTTCACTGTTGTCTATGAAACATGAGATATTTTAATTGTTTTACCACAAACCAATAAACTAAGATCCATGGTTGTCATTGTAATTTAAACGTGTATGTGAAGGCATACAGGTGGATCATGCCTTAAGTGATAACCAAAATGGTCTGTAGTATATGGATATAGGAGGGAAACCTTATCTTGGTGACACTACGGATGCGGCTCGCTTTGTAGAATAGTTACAACTGTTGTAACTTTCTACAGATGGTCTGATCCTGATCATTCATGTGAAGACATGGGAGCGGGGGCGTCCTATACAAAGGAGTTTGTATAAGACCAGACCACGAAGTGTTATAGTCTCGTTATATAACACCGTTCATGACAGAGACTTCACTTCACTAGGATGACAATAGGTAACATGACCTCAATCCTGAGTAAGTTAGGAACTCCTACCTTTGAGGGCGATAATTTGATTTGCATGGGTGCGAAGATTGCCGACTCAAACGTACCACTTTGGGGATTTGTCTAACTGAGGAGCTAGGAACTCAACTACACAAGATGGAATTCACTCCTTCCCCAAAGCAGGGGTAAGTAGATATATTGCTCCTTTAAGGGCTGATTTTAAGGCTTGAACGACGTGGCGCTACACACCTTCTCATGGCCCAAAAGGTGTCCACACATAGTAGGACTATGTTGTATTGTTTATTAGAGGGATCAGTGGTACTTAGGAGTTAGATGTAACTATAAGGGCAAAACGGTAAATTGGCAGTTGTACTTACGAGCATCTATGAAGGGTTATCGTACTGTTTACTGGTTACATCCGATGGACACAGAAATATATTTGTGGTGAGAAGAGTGCAGTTGTCGGTCTTTAGTAGAGTGTCTAGCAGTTAACGGATCGTGGATCTCGTGGCTAAAGAGTTTAGTCAGCTATTCACGTACCGTTGGAGCTTCAAGCCACAAGTCCATAAAGTCTTCTTAGTATCTCAATGGATTCAAGTTGAGAATAAATTTTTGGGTCAGTTTGAAGTGTTCAAATTGACAAGAGGGAGTTTGATTATATATGATATGATTAAACTGGTTAATTATATATGATATAGTTGACATGATGTATGAGATACATTAATTGGAGGAAAATGATATAAATATGATTTATATTTAGTGTAGGAGAAAAGGACTATGGTTTATATGTTGCATATGATGTGATATTAAAACTATAGGTTATAAATATAATAATATTATATTTATTTATAATTAAACAATTATGAGATAATTGTTGGTGGTTTTTTCTCCATAACCATATGTGAATGTGGGAGGTTACATTCAGTTTTCATAACTGAAGGATAAAATGAAAATAGGTTTCATTTTGCATAGATATCGGATAATCGTTTCACTATTAGTACACTGCCCATCGTCTAGCTAACGAGAGCATACACGATAGCTCAAGTTTTCCTATACACACGTAGATTTCCTAAACAATCGTATAGCATTTTCTAAATGATTGACGAGCAAGATTTCCTAAACAATCGTGCACCTGTTTCTAAACGATTATGCACCCGTCTATACGATAGACACAAAATTCACCCACTTGCTTGGTCATTGTAAACGATCGTAGTTTCCTCCTCCCCTCTACGAAATCCAACAGAGCCTACACCTTCTAGATTACAACTCCGAGAATATCAAGGTTACTAAGTGGTGGTGTCCTCCTTACTGCCTGTTCGTGTAGAAGACCATTCGGTGTTGAATGACTGTGAAGTTTTGGTGGACGATTGACTTGGCGACCACAGCGACAGCAAGAAGTTGTTGGTCTTGACGAGAGCGAGAGATAAAGGGAAGAAGAGTTCTTCAAGAGGTATGTCTCTCGTTCCTTTGTATTTAAGTTTTAAAAGCATGCCGTAATTTGTTAGTAGATGCATAACTTGTATGTTTGTGAATGCGGTATTTCTATCACAATGAATTTGGAACGATCTTACTTCCGCTCATAGATCCTCTTTGATAAGAGTTCCTTCAATTGATATCAGAGCAAGATTATGATCCTGGGACTTATGGATTATGGGCCGACCAGCTTGAAACGAAAAAATCAGGAAAAAGAGTAGGATCAGAAAGGAAAACAACTAGAAGCTTCAGTAGTTGAAGGTTCCTACTTTTATTTTGATGCCTTAACCTCTACTAGAAACAAAACCAACCAAATCAGCCCTCTTGGGAAGCATGACTGGGTACTTGACTCTTGCTATACCTATCATATGACACCCTTCAGACCTTGATTTAATACTTACAAGGATGTGGATGGAGAATCTATGTACCCAGAACAATGAAGCTTGCAAAATCAAAGGGGTTGGTTCAGTATCCTTGAAGCTAAAGGATGGATCAATCAAGTTTCTTAGAAATGTGAGACATGTACCTTTACTCAAGAGAAACTTGATATCTCTGGGTATGCTTGACTCCATTGAGTGTGAGTGTAGAGGAAAAGGTGGAGTCTTAGAGGTGATTAAGGACTCTAAGGTAATGTTGGTTGGTGAAAAGGCAATGACCTTTATATTGTAAGAGAAGTAGAGATGATGACTAGTGCCTACTTGGTTTCAACAACAAGCTTAACAGAGGCTGACTTGTGGCACAAAATACTATCCATATCAGTGAAAAATAGGTGCAAACACTGTCCAAACAAGGTATATTACCCAAAGGTACCAATGAGCACTTTTCCTTTTGTGAACACTACATTCTAGGTAAAGCAACCTGACAAAGTTTCACAAAATCTCAGCATACCACCAAAAGAACATTGAATTATGTCCATTCTGACCTATGGGGACCATCTCCTACACCAAGCCTTAGTGACTCAAGATATTTTCTAACCTTTATAGATGACTTTTCTAGGAAGAGCTGGATATATTTTTTTAAAACTAAGGACCAAGTTTTTAAGAAGTTTAAGGAATGGAAAGCCATGATAGAAAACTAAACATCTAAAATGTTAAAATACTTTAGAACCGACAATGGGCTTGGGTTTTATAATGAGTACTTTGACAAATATTGTAGTGAGAATGGTATAACTAGGCATAAAATTGTGAGGTATACACCTCAACAGAATGAGGTTGCTGAGAGGTTAAGCAAAACCATAATGGAAAGGGTTAGATGTTTGCTCTTTGATGCTATTTTAAGTGAAAATTATTTTGCAGAAGCTACAACCTACACAATGTATACCTTAAATAGGTGCTCTCATGCATCTTTAGAGTTGCTTGTCCCTGAGGAGAAATGGACTAATCATCATCCTAATCTAGATAACCTCAAGGTCTTTGGATGTGTAGGGTTTGTTCACCAAAATAAGGGAAAGTTAAAAGGCAGAGCAGTCAAGTGCATGTTTGTAGGCTTTACAAAGGGTGTCAAAGGTTATAAAATGTGGCATCTAGTTGAGAGGAAGTTCATAGTGAGCAGTGACATCACTTTTAGGGAAGAGGAGATGTTTATGTGAAAGGAGAAAAAGCTTGAGGATGAAGGTGAGTCATCTACCACAGGAATTGAGGTGGAGTTACCTACTGAGCAACAAATAGAATCTAACCTACCTAATGACACAGAAGAAGTTGAAAAAGATGCAGGGGAATAAGAGGAGACTATAAATGAGCAGCCTGATTTAAGTTAGTATGTCTTAGCTAGGGATAGACAAAGGAGAACCATTACCCCTCTAGCTAGATATATTGAAATGAACTATATGAATATGGTTTTAAATGCTGTTGTAGCTCCTACTAACCAAGAATCAATAACCTTTGAGGAAGCAATAAGTTGTGTTGATGCAAGGGATTGGATAGAAGCTATGAATGAGGAGATGCATTCACTAAAAGTGAATGACACTTGGTTTTTAGTTCCTCTGCCAAAGGGTTACAAACCAGTTGCCTCTAAATGGGTTTTCAAACTTAAGGAAAGTGCATCTTGTGATCAAAAGCCTAGGTATAAAGCAAGGTTAGCTAGGGTTTACTCAAAGGGAAGGAATAGACTATTCAGAGATTTTCTCTTCGGTTGTTAAACAAACTTCCATAAGACTTCTTCTATCCTTAGTTGCTCCAAATAATTTAGAATTGTATCAACTAAATGTGAAATATGCCTTCCTTTATGGACATCCAGAGGAGACGATCTATATGATGTAACCTAAAGGATTTGAAGGTAAAGGAAAAAAAAATCTCTAATGCTTACTCAACAAGTCAATCTATGGGTTAAAACAATCACCTAGGTACTGGTCTAGAAGATTCAATGATTATATTTCTAGCATTGGATTCAAAAGAAGTTCATTTGACAATGATTACCTACTCATATATGTGGATGATATATTAATAGTAGGTAGGTCCAAGGAAGATCTAACCCGTGTTAAAAACCTCCTAAAAAGTGAGTTTGATATGAAGGACTTGGGAGAAGCAAGCAAGGTCCTAGGAATTGATATCCTAAGGAACAAGAAGGAGTCTATTCTAAACATCAATCAATCTAATTACCTGAGAAGATCTTAAAAAGGTTCAACATGAGTGATACTAAACCTGTGAGCTTACCTATTGCTCAGCACTTCAAGCTATCCTCAACTAACTCTCCTAAAGATTCTGACCATGAACATAAAAAACAGAAGGCTGTCATACCCTATAGTCAAGCAGTCGGAAACCTAATGTATTTAATGATTTCTACCAGACCTGATCTCTCATATTCAGCTAGCCTAGTTAGTATATATATGTCTAACCCAGGTAAGAGACATTGGGAGGCTACTAAATGGATCCTAAGGTACTTAGTTTGGTCTAAAAACTCAAGACTAGTCTATCAAAAGTCAGCTGAACCAAACTTAGAACTTTATGGATATGTGGATGCTGACTATGCTGGTGATTTGGACAAAAAGAGGTCCTTAACAGGTTACCTATTCCTTTATGGTCCTAATCTAATCAGCTGGAAAGCAACACTACAGCCTATCGTAGTCATATCTACATCAGAAGCTGAATATATGGCTTTAACAGAAGCAATCAAAAAGGCATTGTGGCTTAAGGGATTGCTAAAAGACTTTGGAATAGATCAAACAGTGGTGAAACTCTATTATAACAACCAAAGTGCTATCCATTTGTCCCAAAATCCACAATACCACACTAGAACTAAACACATTGATATCAAGTATCATTTCATCAGAGATAAAATTGGGATAGGGGAGATAGAAATTCTAAAGGTTCACACATTAGATAATGCAACTGACATGTTGACAAAACCTATTTCAAAGCTTAAATTGGTTAAATGTCTAGAACAGATAGGTTTCGAGCTTCCAGACAGGGTAGACAGAATGGTCAGAATCAGGAAGATCAGAAGATTGCAAGACATTAGAGTCAAGGTGGAGAATTTGAAGAAGTTGTGACTCAAATACCTCTTATTTTTTTTTTTTGTTTATAACTAACTTTGTATTGTAACGGTAAGTTGGTATATATTATAAATACCTCTAAAAAGAAAAATAAAAAAAGAGAGAGGGAGTGAGTTCATCATTTCCTATTTTTTTGTAAACAAACAAAAAGTTGTACGCAATCTTTTTAGTGAAAGAACTTGAATCTTCCCGTAGACGTAGGCAATCTTGCCGAACCACGTAAACCTCTGTGTTTCTTCTTCTTGTCTTTATTTTCTTGTTCATTTGACTGCAATCTATCTGCAATTCGCGCGCAATACAATCTCGTTTCAAATCGTATTGAATTCAGAGTATCGATTTGAATCGTACATTGATATCCACTATCGAGTTACTTCGAGTTATTCATTTTCACCTTCGAGTCACATCGAGTAAAGATCAAGACTCATCGAGTAAGATCGAGTATCGTTCAGTATTCATCGAGTTCCATCGAAGATTGAACAGAGACTCGTCAGACAAAAAAGGAAATTCGCATCGAGCATCGAGTATCCAACATTGAAGATTTGGCAGAATCTTTCTTAGCCTTTTCTTCATCATTCCAGTGTTGATCTTGAGTATTTAGGTCTAGAGAAAATTGAATAACCCAATAGATGTTTTTTTCTCTTTCTGTTTAATTTGGGTATAACATTATTAATTACAAATCAATAATTTAAGTTTGGAGGATAGTTAATAATTTAGGTCAGTTATTACTCTTTTTATTATGACTTTTTTTTCCCACAATTTATGTTATTTAATTACATTAATTGATAATGTACAATTTTACGGCTTGAAGGCCTAACAACTTTAGATATTAAAATAACTAAAATTAGCTTGATGACTTAATAAAATTTACATTAAAGTAACAATTTATAAAATTTTGAATTAAATTAAAGCATATTTAAATTCTCTCATAATTGTTAACAGAAAGTGATGAAACTCTTCAATGTCATACCACTATATGAATGTTTTATTCACTTATTGTTTTAAATGTTAAAAATAATTAAATTAACTTGATAATTTATTGAATATATCTTATAACTGAAAGAGAGAAATTATAATTGATGGAAAAATCAAATTGAGTTGATGATAATTTAAATATACCAGATGAATGAAAAGAACTTGTAACGTGGAATATAAGGAAAAAAAAAAAGCATTCATGTATAAAAGTTTTGAATTCATTTATAAAAATTTAACCATTAATTTCTTAGAGAATCTAAGATGAAGTTTTGGAATTTGAGAAGTTTTAGTACTCATCTATTTCATATGCATGTAGAAATGACTTTTTTCTAAGATGTATTTGAAGATTGATGACATGAGCATATAAAATATCACCATCTTTCATATGTGAGACTCTCTTCTACCTAATTCTTGCACATCTTCGTGTATGGACGATTGCAAACTTGCTTCTTTAGATCGTCATGTGGTGTAGCACTTTGGCTCTCTACATACTCCCTTAATTTAGGTTTTCATTTTCGGGAAGACTTGTGTACTTGGTAGACACCCATCTCTCGGGTGTGAGACAGCGTGCATTGTCCAGTGCACTTTCTCATCCGCATCTCTTCATAGATTCGCCTACAAAATGGAGCACTTGGTGAGTAATTTGTATGTGCCCAAATGTCAGCTTTGATACCATTCTGTCACAATCTTTGATACGTGACACCAAAATGGTATCACGTATCAAAGATCGTGACATGAAAGGTCTGAGATTATATATATAATATCAATTATGCAATAATTATAAACTCATATTTACATCATATCATCTGATAAAATTGCATTTTAACTTTTTCTTGAAATTACATTTTAAAATTTATAAAATACGTGCATCACACGTAATTTTATACTAATAATATTATAAGTGAGTTAAAATAGTTGAGACTTGGTTTTTTTAATTATTGACCAAAATTTGACCCTAACTCAACTAATTAAGATTTACTCTAATTTCTACCCACTAACTCACTTCAACCATTTGGTAAACCACAGGGGAAATTATTCAAGGAAGTGTCAAAATATGGTTGATAATTTTTTACCGTTGATTGTATGAGAAAACGGTAAAAATACATCAAATTTGTATATATTAGAAAATATATGGATTTCCAAACCACATTCAAGACAATAAGATTATTGAATAATTTCCAAAGTGGTGGAGTGGTTGTGGTTTTACTTTATGTGTGGCCCAATTAACTGTACACAGCTTTTTCTTATTCTATAAAAGGTTCAAAAGAAAGGGTATTTTAGTATAGAATGAATTTAAACATGGGTGTATTAAAGAAAAAAAAAATTGAACATATGGCAAATGGTAAAAACCACTTTTAAATTATGGTGATAGTTATAATTATACCCTCAAACTTTCAATGGTAAAAAATGAGTCCTGAAACTTATACAAGTGTTAGAAATTGGACCTTCAAACTTACATAATTGTAGAAATTGTAATCATTGGTTAAGTTTGAAGGTTTAATTTTTATCAATTATTATAAGTATGAGAGTCTAATTTTACCGCTTGTATAAGTTTATAATTAAAAATTTGAGAGTGTATAATTACAACTACTACGATATGGTTTTTGCAATTTGTCCGAACCGTATTTATTTAGAGAATTTTCCAAGAAATAAAGGTGTAGAGGAAGGTGCAAAGGAAAACACGAAATCTTGATGTAGTGATTCATGATCCATGGTAAGAAAGGCGGTGGATTGTTTTCATATTTAAAATTAGAAAAACACCATCATGAGTATCACGTGAATGTCTGGTTGAGTGTAGCAAAATGGAATCCCAAGATTGAGACTTGGTTGTCAAACTATGAATACCGCATACAGTACATGTATTAAGTGATTATTTATTATTTTTTTTATAATAATTACAGGGATGAGGATGTAATCTCCAATTTAATATAGAAGGTTAAACTAATTACAGTTGAACTAAGTTTATTTCGGTGGATTTTTCACCTTTCTTGTGTAAAAAAGAAGGAAGAAAATATGTGACTTAGTTGCTCATGCTCAACACTTGCTTTGCCTGGTTACCGACAAAGGAGATCTACCCCTAGATATTGGTCCAATAATTATAAGAGAAATTATTTCAAATGGTAAAACTGTTGAAAATATTTATAAGATATAACAAAATTTTAGAACTATCAATGATACACGTTGATAGACACTAATAGACTATCAATATCATAACGTATAGTTTTAAAATTTTATTATATTTTATTTTATTTTTCTATATTTAAAAATGGTCCTAATTATAATTGTAATATTCCAAACGTAGTTTGCCAAAGCATATTTTTTACAAAAAGAATCTTCCACCTCACTGTGTTAAAAGATATGGAGCATGATCACTTTTCTTTTATTTTCTTTTATTTTTTTTATCTCTTTTATAGGGCGTTTAGCCCATGGATTTAGAATTTGGAGGGTTCGGCTTTCGAAGCCAAGTTCATGTTTGGGCCATTTGAATGAAATTTCCAAGATTAAGAAATTAAACGCATGAATTTGGAATATGTTTTTTAATGAATGTCATGAATATGAGAAAAATTTTTCTTAATCTCATACCTCTTATCAATATTCATCGATGATCGTCGATCGACTTTCATGATTGATCATCGATGACCAAACTGTTTGGGTTAATGTCCTAAATCCTGTGGTCTTATAGTTTGTAAATGTATTTGTACAAACAATTTATTCATCTAATAAAATAAGATGTATTTTATTCAATATTTAGTTACATTAACCCAAAAACTAATAAACTAAGATCCAAGATTATCTCTGTAACTCAAACATGTATGTAGAGACATACAGGTAGATCATGTTTAAGTGATAACCTGAACGGTTTGTAGTAGATGAATAAGGCTGAAAACTTTATCCTGGTGACACTACGAATATAACCCGCTTTGTAGTTATTACAATTGTTGCAAAGTGCTACAAATAATCTGATTTTGATCATTCATGTGGAGATATATGAGCGGGATATTCTATACAAAGTTTGTATAAGATCAAACTACAAAATAAATAGTCTCTCTCTATAACACCATTGCTAGAAAAGACTTACATTTCACCAGGATGACCCTAGATGACTTGACCTGAATTCGGAGTGAGTTGTGAACTTCTGCCTATGAAGGCGGTCCTTTGATCTGCATGGGTAAGACTGACTGGTTTTGCTGACTCAATATGCCCACCATTTTTGGGACTCGTCTGATTGGGGAGTTAGGAATGCAACTACACAAGAAGAAATTCACTCATTCCCTAGTGTCAGGATAAATAGAGAAATTGTTCCCTTAAGGGCTGATTCTGGGGTTTGAACAAAGTGGTGCCACACCCTCTCCTGGCCCAAGAGAGGTTTGGTTATAGTTGGACTATAACTAATTGTACACTAGAGGGATCAATGGTACTTAAGGAGTTAGATGTAACTATAGAAGCAAAACAGTAATATTGACCCAACTGTAACTATGAGCAATTTGTGAAGGGTATTGATTGGTTATACCCAATGCATACAGAAATATATATGTAGTGGGAGGAGAACAACTGTCGGTTTTTAGTAAAGTGACTGACAGTTAATGGAAGTTGGTTAATTTACTTAAAGAGTTTAATTAGTTAATCAAATACTATTGGAGCTTTAATATATAGGTCCATAAGTTCTTCTTGTTAGCTCAATAAGGATTAATGAGAATCAAAATTAATTTTGGATTAATTTGGATTGTTCAAATTAATTGAGGGAAATTAATTATATAAAATATATGTGATACATTATTATATAAATTATATAATGTATGTGATGCATTATAATATAAATTTTTATTTGAGAGAAATAAATGGTTGAATCATATTTGAATATGATTCAAATATTAATTATATGAATGTGATTCATATTTAAAACTATAGCTTAAAATTAATATAAATATTATTCATATTAATACTATAGATTAAATGAGAGAATAATAAACTATACGTTACATTATATGTGATATAATATAAACTATAAGTTATATGTTATATTAGATATAACATATGGTTTAATATATGATATGTATATATATATATATATCAGTTTAAATTAATTAAATCAAATACTATGAGGGAGTTATTTGATAACTCCCCTTCTCTCGTTTAACGTGGATTAAGGTAGAGGTTAATACTTCTTCTTCTTCCTGCAGTTTCTCACAAGATCTTGTAGAACTCTCAATGCAAAAAAATAAAATAAAAAATAAAAAATTATTACTCTCAAAGAAAAACTTTTCCCTCTCCATTCCAAAATTAATTTATTGAAGCCCTCACCTTTAAGGTTTCTCTACCTTCAGAATAACGAAGATTCGTTTGGAGTAGTGTTTGAAATTTGGAATTCCATTTGATGTGTTTGTGCGTTCAAGAGAAGAGGAAGAGCTCGAATAATTTCGAGCAGTACATTGGAGGGGATTCGTGAAGGTTATTGATCTTCAAGGGTAAGTTCTTTAATCCCTTCTTCCTCTCTAAATTATTGTGTAAGCATGCTTAATTAGAATGTTTTATCTTTGTTTCCGTCCTCTGAATTAATGGTGTTTTGTAAAATAAAAAAATTGGATACGATCTTTCCGCTGTGAGTATTCACATACTCCTTCAAAAACATCTTGACCATCAGCGATTGATTGTCATGATCATGAATGAAAAACTATAATAACGACTGGCTACCAATCGTTGCGATCGTCGTTGATCGATCAATTGTCATCGACGACTTTTTTCCCCCTCCAATTTCCTTTCCTCCTCCCTTTTTCCTTTAGATTTCTCATTCGTTTCCCCTTCTTTATTTTCACAATCAAAAAAATAAAAAATAAAAACAATATCCTTTTTTAAGGATCTTCCTTGTTGAAGCATGATATCGATTATGCTGGTTGTAGACGTCGTATGTTCTTTATCCCTTGTCGCCCAATGTTGATCATATGGCTTTGCTTTTGTTTTTTTTCCTCTTGTTAGAGAAAATGCCACAAAGGATTGTTGTGCCATGGATAAACCACTACCCTGAAAGAAATTACGACACGACCTCGTTGCTAATCGCTATGCCGATTGCTCTCCAAGGTTAACACAACCTCTAAATTCAAGCATGCACTCGCCGAAAAACGGACTAGAATCGATGAGAAGGTTGCTTATAATAGAAGAACAATTGGAGGAAAACAAAAGAGGAAGTAAGAAACTTTTAGTTGTTGTCTCATCTCTCAGGTCCGATCTCTGTTAAATAGTAGAGGAGAAATGACTACGTCATGCATATATTTTCCTTCAAGTCACCATCGAGAAATGACTTCTTTACATCCATGTGATGTATTATACAAATGTTATCAAAGCTTTGTAGTAGCTATTTCAAATATTTTAGTCATATAAGAATATGCATCGAAATATTTGAAGTTCTATTTAAACCTAACTAGCTTATTTCCTTTAAGAAATTCTATTAAATCCATGCTTAATTCATAATGTCTCTTTATAAGCTACTAAATAACATACTAAATCACATAAAAACCATAAACCATCCTTCTTCATTTTCTTTTATCAAGATTTTAGACATGCTTAATAACATAAAAACTTTTTTATAATTTTAATCAATTGAAATTATAACTTTACTATACATATAAAATCTTTATATAATAATTAGGTCAATACACTTTTAGAAAAATATATATATCAATACATATTTATTAATCAAATCAACCCTTTGATGAATATAAATTCTACATAAATAATCTTACATCTCAAAAGTGAGAAAATTATTAAAGTAGTCCACTTAATCCACTTATACTTATTAGTTTTTTTTAAGTACAACACTTATATTTATTAGTTAAAAAATTATATATAACATAAACCAAAAATGACTTATGATTTAATTGCAAGCATTATTATTATATTACTATTAAATAGTGAAGTAATTTATAGTTGAATTTAGACCATCCTTTTCCTACTTAATTTTGTGCTAGAAGTTAATTTTTAAGTCTTATTTTTTACCATCAAAAGGTCAAAGTTTCTTGGCAATCATTATTGGAGAGACAACCAAACCAAAGAGGCAAGCGGTGAATCCAAATGTGTTTGTGTTTGTCCCTATTAAAAGTTTTGGTAATGTGATTAATATAATAATGTAACATTTTTGGCAACAAATTAAAAATATTCCATAATTCTGCCTTCCATACAAATCTTACATTCCTCCAAAAACCCACTCCATAATAATAATTAAATAATTAAATAAATAAATTAGTAACATGGTCTGGCGTATCAGATCTCTCAAGTGGCACATATTCTCTGCCTCCCATTACAACTTTTTTTTCCCCCCTCAAAATAAGATACTTTTAGAAACTTTTGTTTTTTTAATCAATTCATCACTAACCCATCACATTCTCTCCAATTTCTTTTAAGAAAAAAAAAATTCATATTTGAATTTAGATATGCTAGTTAAGAAACTCGTACAATATACATAAGATCTCGAATTTTTAGTTAAAAAATTTAAAATGTATTGAATCAAAATATTTACAAAATATAGAATTATCAATGATAGATGTTGATAGACACTGATAGACTTCTATCGGTGTCTATCAGTGACATTGATAGACACTGATAGTATTGATAGACACCGATGGAAGTCTATTAATGTCTATTAACGTCTATCATTGATAGTTCTAAATAAATTTAATTTACTGTTTTACATTGTTACTGTTTAAGTTTAATTTTAAAAAACAAAAACAAAAAAATCAAATGATCCCCAAATGAGGCTTAAATTGTTATTGTTTTACATTAAATAAGATATTGTACTTGACATTTAAAAGAAGAAAAAAACAAAATAACAATAATGGAATATGCAAGTGCTTTTGAAACAATAGTGGATAAAGTTTTTTTTTTTTTTTTTTTTTTCATTTTGAGAATAACTCAGGAATGTGAAATGTGAAAGCGAGCATAGCTTTGTTGTACTAAAAAAAACTTGGAATGTAAAATGAAAATGGCATAAATGTAAAAGGGTGTTTTACTCTAAAAATATATTTTTGAAAATTCTTGCTTTTTAATCTAGATAGATAGGTCTAAAATTATGTAGCATGTGTTGAACTTTTAATTATTGTATTATGTGTTAGGTTATTTGACTAATTTAGTATTAGTTTATTTGTCTGAAAATTTTAAATCAATTTAACGTATGTTGAACTTTTAATTGCTTAATTATGTGTCAGTTTATTTTAAATTAATTTAGTATTAGTTAATTTTTCTTCATTTTTTAAGATTAAATTAGCATGCGTTGATAACTTCTTCTTCTTCTTCTTTTTTTTTCCCTTCTTTTTTCTTTTTTTAATGTTAGATTGTTGTTGAGATTCTTTTTGAGATTTAGATGTTTCTTATTTAGTAAATCGTTGTAGATAAAGAAAAATATGGCTAAGTATTTAGCTATAAGGGAATAATCCAATTGATCATTCCAAGAAAAGTATTTTATTTGACTAAGTATATGGTGGTCGACTTATAGGCTCAATCATTGAGCTAAAGAGATTAATTCCCATTATAACATCAACATGAACCATTAAGGCCGAGAGTAGAGTTAAAGAAGTTAAAGAAGGCTACATAGACTAATTTTGCAAGCCTTATAGGACGGGTCATGAGAGAAAAATAATGTCAGAGTATATAGGCCGACCCTTGACCCTAAGGGTCAGCCATGAAGGAAAAAAAAATCTCCCACTACTACAAATTTGGGTTTTGTTGAAGCATTCTTGACGCTTGTGACAAAAAACGGTCAATAAAATCTTAATTTTTAGATTAAAAATAACTATTATTTTAAAAGTACATATCTTGATGGTTATAAAACATCAATAAATGTTTATATTTATCTTCACGCACATGAACATCAGGAAAATACCTTTCTTGACACAAAAATACGTAAGTTCCATCAAAATGATGAATTCCCAATTTTTTGTTAAGATGATGAGCAATAGACGTCAATATATATATATTCTCATATTGGTATAGCTAACGGGTTAAAAACATCAATGAAAGTAGTTGATGTTTAAAAATCGTCAATAAAAACATGTTTTGACAAATAATAAAATAGTTTTTTTTTTACTTTAAAAAAAGCCAAAAAGGATTATGGACAAAAAATTGTCAATATTACTTTACTTCGACGTTCGAAAAGTATCAAGAAAAGAATTTTCATTGACGGTTTTTTCATATAGTTGATGGATACTAAATGTCAATGTACACTTTGTTGATGGCCAAAAACGTCAACAAAGGAATTTTGGTGACTTTTTTTGGCTTTCAACAAAAACTAGTTTTCTTGATATTTCGGTTTTCTTGATGTGGGCTTACTTGATGTTTTTGGACCATCGAAATTGACATTTTTAACATATTTTGCCCATTAACAAAGACCAAATTTATAGTAGTATTGCGATTCATAACGATTAACAACAGTTTGATTAGTGACTTAGAAATTAGTAAATGACTGTTATGATACCTATTTCTATATAACTAAGACCACTTGTGACATTTGAGGTACATTGAAATATAGAATTCTCTACTCTCGATCTCTCTTTTAACGATTACTAACTTGATCATCAGATGTTGGTGGTCAAGCACCACACTGATGCAAAATTTTCTCTAACATTCAGAGCGATTGTTCAATTCATCCGGAAGATTGTAAATTCACATCTAATACCAAATTTTGTTATCAACAAGTATATTTTATTGATATTTTGACAATTGTTTGTAAAATTATCTTATGATAGCATGTGTTCTTTCTTTATACTATATGTTGCAACTTTTTTGTTTTTGTAAGTTTAGTAGTTAGATTATTATTTTAGGGTTTTTTGGTATTTTAAAGATTTTTTATTAGTTTTTTTCTATTTTTTTATTATTGGAATATTTTAACTAGTTTAGGTATTTGATGAGTATTAATTTATTATTTTAGCATGTGTCATATTTCTTAATTAGGTTAGTTAAGTATTTAATAAATTTATATTTGAGACTAAATTACATCTTTTATTTAGGTCGTAGAGAATTGGAGAAAGGCGTTTAGAATTTATTTATGCAATAAATGGTCATATTCTTGGCAATGTAGATGGAGTTGAATTTGGCCAACCAGCCCCGGAAGGTTTTACAGTTAATGTGAATAGGGAAGTTATATTTGAACAATTCGTTGAAATGATCGAGTTGTCAATTGATGTAAATATAAGAGGAAATCAATTAGAGATAGTGTACATACACTTTAAATTAACACCATTGTGATAAGTAAAATTTATGTCAATACTATTTCCCCATAAATCAGGTGAAGAAATTAATTTTTTCAATTACAATGTCTTCCCAAATTTGGTTGTTACTGATATATAATTAATTTTTTTTTACCTATTAGCTTAAATTTTTTAGTTAATTGATGATTTAAGATGGTATTAAAGTAAGTTGGTTCAGGATGTCCAATGGTTAAGCCCCCAATCTTATTTCCTCCCTATTTAATATTCATATCCATCTTTTTATATATATTTTTTAACTTGCCCGCTTTCTTTTTACTGGCTTAAGTTATTGGTAGCTTTCATCCTCGTCGAAGAACAAATAGCTTTTTTCAGCTTTCGCATTTTATCAAAATGTGGGGTTTTTTTTTTTTTTTTTTTTTTTTTTTTTTTTTTTTTGCAAAAATGCCTTGATAGTCGCCTTGACACACGTAAGGATGACCTTGGAAAGGTCTAAACAACCTTGACTATATCATAGTTTGGTTTACATAGGGATGGATCCGGAAAGGTCTAAATAACCCTATTATGTCACTCCTTCACCTTCTTCTTTATTTTTTACAAAAAAAAAAAAAAGAAAGAAAAGAAAAAGAAAAAAAAAACAGACGAATGGATTAAGAATGTTGTTAAATGCAAACCTCAAAAGTAAAATTCATTTCATAATTATAAAAATAAAGAGATAATTTAGGAATTTAAAACAAAACTATTATGTTAGCCTAATAAATTTCAAATTTGACTACTTTATTATCAAAAAATAAATTTTTTATTTAAAAAGAAATAAATTAAAATTTTAAAGCCACATTGAATTTGTTATGAGTTTGTTATAAAAATTTCAAAACTTGTTATTTTTTTTACTAAAAACCAAAATTTATTATTATTTTTTTAAATAAAAATAACTAAATCATTATCATTCCTACAATATTGACATGTAAATCAATAGACTAAATGAATTAATGTAAGAGTACAAAAGAAAAAGTTAATATAAATGTCTAGATTAAATTTTTCATTCAAAGTTATTATAAAAATTGATTTGTGACACAGTAAAGGTTCTATTAATACTTCCAAAAATTCAAGTATGTCATTTCATCTATTTATTTATTTTTTTAATACACATTTATTACTTAAATGAATCCTTAGATTGTTTTTTAAAGAATGAATCCTTAATTAATCCATTTACTTTACATTTTTTTAAAATAAATATGATTGTTTGAACTCCAAAAAAATCATACTACTTATATAGTAAAGATAAGTGCACTTATCTTTACTAAACATATAAAATCTTTACTATATTAATTACCTCAATACCTTTTTAGAAAAATATATATCAATACATATTTATTAATAAAATAAATCTTTGATGAATAAATTGGGAAATTATTTCAAATAGTAAAACTGTTGAAAATATTTACAAAATATAATAAAATTTTAGAACTATCGATGATAGACGCTGATAGATTTCTATCAATATCAATCAATGTCACTAATAGACACGGACATTTGATATTGGTAGTTCTAAAATTTTGCTATATTTTATAAATATTTTGATTCATTTCTTATATTTGAAAATAGCCGTATAAATTCTACAAAATTGGAGAGAGAACTAAACCAAAAAGACAAGTGGTGAATCCAAATATGTGTTTGTGTTTGTCCCTATTAAAAGTTTTGTTAATACGATGAATATAATAATGTAACATCTTTGGCAACAAATTCAGAATATTCCATAATTCTGCCTTCCATACGACTCTTGCATTCCTCCAAAACCCACTCCATAATAATAATACTAAAATAATAATAATAATAATTATTATTATTATAAAATAAATAAATAAATCAGTAACATGGTATGGCGTATCAGATCTCTAAAGTGCCATATATTCCATGCCTCCCATTACAACTTTTTTTAAAAAATAAAAAATAAAAAAATAAATACTTTTTGAAACTTTTGTTTTTTTTAATCTTGAAAGGGACTAATAAAATATCAATCCATCACTAACCCATCACATTCTCTCCAATTTCTTTTAAGAAAAAAAAATTCATATTTGAATTTAGATATGCTAGTTACGAAATTCGTACAATATATATGAGATCTCGAATTTTTAGTCAAAAACTTTTAAAATGTATTGAATTTTTGGTACATTATAAACGTTATATAGTTTTGCTTAAATTATTACAATTTTTTAAAATTTGATAATGTAATTTTTTATTTTTATGTTTACATATTTTTGACTTTTTATTAAAAATCGACACTCATACATGAAAGAACGATTTTTTATTTTAGAAAAAATGTTTAGAAAAATAAGAAGATAAAGATTTTTGTCTACCTGTTTGAATGTTTGATAATTACGTTCAAAGATTTTTTTTTTTTAATATTGAATGTTTTAGTTTTAATTGAAAGTAATTAAACATGTTTAATTTTCGTTTAAATTTATTTGTGACATAAATAAATATTTTTTAGTCTTGTTTCTATAAAAATATATTATGTTTTATACATAATATTTCAAAATTTTAAAAAAGATTTCGATTCATAAGCTATTTTACAAATAACAGAAGTAGAAAAAAGGAAAAAAAAAAACACTTATAGACTTCTATCAACCTCTATCAAAGAAGATTAAAATTTTACAAATAAATAGTTTTCTTTGTTTTTCTATTTTTAAAAATCTCTCATTTTTTAATATGATTTTTTTTATTAAATTTATTATAATTATATAATAGTTTCAAAACTTATTAGAAAAAGATTGTTATTTCTATTTGGTCGTATTTTCAAAATGTTATCAAATTGTCTCATACTATGCTACATTTTTTTCTTTTAATGTAGTCCAAAAATGTTCAACATTGTGATAGTGAATTCAACTCTCATCATATGAGAGAATTTGATAATTTATAAAGCTAAAAGTGAAACTTTTTTTTTTAAAAAATGTATTAAATACAGTGTTTGATCTTCAAGAATATAGCAGACTTTTGTTTGTAAGGATGAATGCGATACTCTCCACATGCTACTTTTTTCTTTTATATCTGTCAACGTTCATTCGTCTTTGTTATCTACTTTACATCAATAGTTTAAAAAAACAAGTCAAATTTTGATAATTAAAAAAGTAGTTTTAAAAAAATTATTTTTGTTTTTGGAATTTGACTAAGAATTTAACCATTGTACTTGAACAAGATAAATCAATGTGAATGAAATAGGTTTAATTTTTTTTTAAAAAAAAATAGAAAATCAAATGATCACAAAATGAGATTTAAATTAGTACTGTTTTATATTAAATAAGATATCGTACTTGACATTTAAAAGAAGAAAAAACAAAATAACAATAATGTAATATGAAACAATAATAGGTAAACTTCATTAATTTAACATGTGTTGGACTTTTAATTATTGTATTATGTGTTAGGTTATTTGACTAATTTAGTGTTAGCTATATTTCTGAAAATTTTAAATCAATTTAACATGTGTTGAACTTTTAATTGCTTAATTATGTGTCAGTTTATTTTAAATTAATTTAGTATTAGTTAATTTTTCTTCAATTTTTAAGATTAAATTAGCATGCGTTGATAATTTTTTTTTTTTTTGGTTAGATTGTTGTTAAGATTCTTTTTGAGATTTTGTAACTAGTTTAGTATATTGAATGATTTTTTAGGTTATTTTATGGTTTAGGATGTTTCTTAATAAGTAAATGTAAAAAAAAAAATATGGTTAAGTATTTAGCTATAAGGGAATAATCCAATTGATCATTCCAAAAGAAGTGTTTTATTTGACTAAGTATATAGTGGTCGACCCATTGGCTCAATCATTGAGCTAAAAAGATTAATTCTCATCATAACATCAACAAGAATCATGAAGGCTGAGAATAGAGTTAAAGTTAAAGAAGGTCATATAGACTAACTTTGTAGGCCTCATAAGACTAGTCATGAGAGGAAAATAATGTCAAAGTATAGAGGCCAACCCTTGACCCTAAGGGTCGTCCATGAAAGAAAATTAATCTCGCACTACCACAAATTTGTGCTTTGTTGACACACACATTTTTTTCTTTTCTTGATGCTCGTGACAAAAAATCGTCAATAAAAACTTAATTTATAGATTAAAAATAACTAGTATTTTAAAAGTACATATCTTGATGGTTATAAAGCGTCAATAAACGTGTTTATATTTATCTTCACGCATATGAGCGCCAAGAAAAATACCTTTCTTGACACAAAAATATGTAAGCTCCATCAAAATGATGAATTCCCGATTTTTTGATTCGTTGACGAGCAATAGATATAATTTTTTTAAAAAAATTGGTATAACTGGCAGGTAGGAAATGTCAATCAAAGTTGATGTTTAAAAACTGTCAATAAAAACATGTGCTGACAAATAATAAAATAGTTTTTTTGACTTGCAAAAAAGGCCAGTAAAAAGGATTTTCTCGATGTTTTTAAAAAATAGTTGATGGACAAAAAATATCAATATTACTTTACTTTGACATTCGAAAAGTATCAACAAATAATTTTTCTTGACAATTTTTCCATATAGTTGACGAATAATAAACGTCAATGTATGCTTTGTTGATAGCCAAAAACATCAACAAAGTAATTTTCTTGACCTTTTTTGGTCGTCAACAAAAACTAGTTTCCTTGATGTTTAGGTTTTTCTTGAAATAGACTTACTTGACATTTTTGGACCATAGACATTGACATTTTTTAACATATTTTGTCCATCAACAAAGACCAAATTTGTAGTAGTGTTGTGATTCATAATGATTAGCAATGGTTTGATTAATGACTCAAAAATTAATTAGTAAAAGATTGTTATGATACCTATTTCTATATAACCAAAAGCGCTCACAACATTTGAGGTACATTGAAATACATCCTGAGTTCTCTACTCTTGATCTCTCTCTAAACAATTTATAACTTGATCATAAGATGCTAGTGGTCAAGCAGCACACCGATGCAAATTTTCCTCTATCATTCAGGGCGATCGTTCTATTCATCTTGAAGATTATAAATTCACATTTAATACCAAATTTTGGTATCAAGTATATTTTGTTGATATTTTTACAATTGTTTGTAAAATTATCTTATGATAGCATGTGTTATTTCTTTATACTATATGGTTCAACTTTTTTTGTTTTTGTAAGCTTAGTGGTTGATTATTATTTTTGAATTATTTTAGGGTTTATTGGTATTTTTAAAATTTTTTATTAGGTTTTTTTTTTCGTTTTTTATTATTGGAATCTTTTAATTAGTTTAGGTATTTTATGAGTATTAATTTATTATTTTAGCATGTGTCACATTTCTTAATTAGTTTAGTTAAGTATTTGATAAATTTATATTTGAGTCTAAATTACATCTTTTATTTAGGTCCTAGAAGATTGGAGAAGGGCAGTTAGGATTTATTTCTACAACAAATGGTCATGTTATTGGTGATGTAGATGGAGTCGAATATGGCCAACCTGTTGGGATTGGTGTCTTAAATCTTCTTGTAATCTCGTAGTTTATAAACTTTGTATAAACATATTGTTGTTAATAAAATAAGTGTTATTTTATAAGCATATACTCAACCCAATAAACTAAGATTCTAGGTTATTTTATGTAATTTAAACAAGTATGTAGAAGCATACAAGTGGATCTTGTTTAAATAATAACCTAAACGGTCTGTAGTAGATGGATAAGGCTAGATACCTTATCTTGGTGACACTACGAATATGACCCGCTCTGTAGGTATTACAAGTGTTGTAAAGTGCTACAAATAATCCGATCTTGATCATTCATGTAGAGACATGTGAGCGGGGTTATCCTATATAAAGAGTTTATATAAGATCAGACCACGAAATGATCAGACTCTTTATATAACGCCGTTAATAATAGAGACTTACATTTCACTAGGATTACTATAGGTGACATGACCTGAATTCTAAGTGAGTTGTGAACTCTTGCTCATGAAGGCGGTCATTTCATTTGTATAGGTGAGAGCGGCCAAATTGCCAACTCAACAAGCCTACCATTTTGGGGATTTGTATGACTAGAGAGCTGGGAACACAGCTACACGAGACGAAATTCACTCCTTCCCCAATGCAGGGGCAAGTAGATAAATTGCTTCCTTAAGAACTAATTCCAGAGCTTGAACATAGTGGTCACACCCTCTCTTGGCCTGAGAGGGATTTGGTCATAGTTGAATTATGACTTATTGTTCATTAGAGAGATTAGTGGTACTTAAGGGGTTAGATGTAAATACATTTGTAAAACGGTAATTTTGACCCAGTTGTACTTACGAGCAATTTGTAAAGAGTCATCGCACTGTTGATTGATTATATCCAATGGACACATAAATTTATCTGTAGTGCAAAGAGTGCAGCTGTCAGTCTTTAGTGGAATTACTGGCAGTTAACGAATGTTGGGTAATTTAATTAAAGAGTTTGATTAATTATCCAAGTACCGTTAGAACTTCAATCTACAGGTACATAAGGTCCCCTCTGTAGCTCAATAGGGATTTAATTGAGAATTATTTTTAGATTAATTTGAAGTGTTCAAATTAATTGAGGGAATTAATTATATATGATACGATTAATTAAATTAATTATATATGATATAATTAATATAATGTATTTGATACATTATAATATAAGGTAATATGAGAGGAATTTGAATATGTTTCAAATACTAATTATATGAATCAGATTCATATAATTAAATTTAATATAAGTATGATTTATATTAAATACCATAAATAAGTTGAAAGGAATTAAATATTTGGATATGATCCAAATATCAATTATATGATTGAGATTCATATAAGTGAGTTTACTATAAATAGGATTTATTTTAAATGTCATGTATGGTTGAGAGAAAATATATCTATAGGTTATATTGTATTTGCTACAATATGTAACTATAAACTATGTATTATATGGGATATAACATATAGTTTATATACATATAATAAGGTTGTTATTATATGTATGATGAGAGGGGTCAGAGAGATGGTGTTGATTCATCTTCCTCCATGAAACACTGAGAGAATAGTTCACTCTTAAAAAAAAACGAAAGGGGAAACCCTAAGTTTGTGAGTCATGCCTTAAAGGCAAAATGACCAAACGACCTTTTACTGGAAAAATTTATAGAGCCAAAGAAACCTTGGAACTTATACATTCAGACCTTTGTGGTCTAATGAATGTAAGAGCTTGAGGAGGGCATGAATACTTCATCTCTTTCATAGATGATTATTCAAGATTTGGATATCTATACCTAATGCAACATAAGTCTGAAGCTCTTAAAAAGTTCAATGAGTACAAGACTGAAGTTGAAAACTTGTTATGTAAAAAGATAAAAACACTACGATCTGATCGTGATGGTATATGGACTTAAGATTCCAAAATTATATGATATAACATGGAATCACATACCAACTCTTAGCCTCAGGTACACCTCAACAGAATGGTGTATCATAAAGGAGAAACATAACCTTATTGGACATGGTTCGGTCTATGATGAACTATTGTTAGGTCTTTAAAGGATGCATATTTTATACGGTTTCTGGTGCATTTAGGAGTCATTAAGAGAAGATCGGGCCAAAAAGGATCCAAAATAGCCAAGAAATTCAACAATTTGAAGAAGATCGAACAAATTACCAAAATGCCATAAAAAATGCAGCATCACGACCCTAGAAGAGGCGTTGCGCAATGCTTGAAGGTAGAATGTTCAATCTCACTGCAAAACAGGGCAATGTTGTAACGCTCCGGATTTTGACCCATCACCCCGCGCGCGCCTTGCATTGACAAGCGTTGAGGGGGGTAGCGTTGCAACGCAAGCCCAACGCTTCGAGGCTTTTCACCGATTTAGCGTTGCAACGCTACCTCAACGTCGTGACGCTAGCCTGCATACTATAAAAGACCTTTCTTTCATTTTTGCAAAGGGAGAGGAAGAAAAATCATGGAGGCTGGGATCTCTCTCCGAGTTGTTTCACTTCTTTGGTAATTCTTGCTCCAAATTAGGTTAGATTTTATATTTTTGTTGAAATGTAAACAAACTCTTGTAATTCTTCATATAATTTGTCAATGAATTTGTGAAGTTGATTGAATCTTATTTCGATTTCAAGGGTTCTTGTAAATTCCTTTGAGTTTTCTACTTTCTTTATCAATTGCAATCTGAATTGTGCCTTCTTGAATCTGATTTTAATTCTTGAAGCATGTTGAATGATCTAAATCTTGAACATGTATAGCCTAGATGCTTGGTTTTGTCACAATCATTGTTGAATATGTTTCTTTCAATGTGTTCGATGGAATGTCTAGCCAAGATCTACAAGAGGCAATAATAGTTGTGTGTTTGATGGCTATCCTAGGATGCACTAATTACTAGATTTGGAGAAATTTTAGCTATTGAGTAAGCTATCTTAACAATTAATCAATGCAATTGAATCCTAGAACCTAACACACATGTTTTCTATTCTATATGGTCGCTATTGAACCCAATAGAAGTAGAAGCATGTAGGTTAATTAGGCTTTGGCCTATCAAACCTTAATCAATGATTAGGACGCTCTATCGACTTGGTTATTGCTAGTTGTTGCTAGCTTGATCGAGTTGAGCGAGTAGTCGCGAGCATAATCTGATTGTTAATAAACTTTTAGAATTCGATGATAGGAATTGCATTGAACGTCTAACTTAAATTAGAAGCAAGATCATTCCTTACTTGTTTACATTCATCCTATATCTTTTGATTTCTAGTACTTTTTGTTCAATTTTATCAACCTCCCATTTATTGCTTTAATAGTCAAGGTTAGTTAAGAAAAGATAAGAATTAAAACCTTCCCTGTGGATCGACCTCTTTAGGTTGTTATTCAAGCTTTATAAATATTATTTGTTTCGGGTTAGGTAGAACTAACGACACCTACTTAGCAACCAAACAAAATGGTGCCGTTGTCGGGGAAGGCTAAGCCATTTAATCTTTTCCTTAGCTAATTTGACTAGCAACTTTAAAACACCAAAAATATTTTCTTTTCTTTGTGTCTACTTGTTTTAATATGATGAACATGAACATCTATTATGCGCTCCAAGTGATGTATGCGGCCCATCAAAGAGAACAAGTAAGAGAATTTAATGAGCTTAAAAGTGAAATAAATGAACTAACCTCTCTTGTTCAAGTTTTGGTTACTGAACACACACATGATTTGCGTGGTCTTGAGCATGAATGCTATGCTCCTTGGGAGATGCCTAACCAAACCCCGTTATCGATGTCGTATCCTTCTACAAATATAGGTAACTCTTCAGAAAATTTAGTTGATGAACTTTCTGACTACTCTTGTGAATTTGTACAGGAACATTCTAATCTTTCTCAAGAACCATCGAGTTTCTTTCCAGCAAGATAGCTTCTATTCCAGACATGAGGTTAGAACTGAATTTCAGAATCTGTGTGACCTTGTTGCCCAGATTACCGATTCGGTTAGGAGAATTGATGAGCCTTGGGAAGATGCATCTTCTGAAGATACTAAGTTAAATGGTGGAGAGATTCACATCGACAATCCAGTAGAGCCGTTGATTCTTCGAAATTCCTATCAAGGTAAGACGTTGGATTTAATAATGTGTGAACTTGCTAATGGCTTTTTTGATTGTGAGCAGGATTCAATTGAGTTTCACTTGGAGACTCAAACCCCCGTGCCGGTTGAGGTCCATCAAACACTTAAGCTTGCACATTCCATGCTTACGTTGGAAAACCATTCAGAGTCTTCCGGTATCTATGGTACTGAAGCCAATCTAATTGAGGAGTTTTCTTGGACCGACGATGAAAATGATGTTTATCCCACGACATATTCAGAACAAGTAAGTACGGATAAGTATGAGCCCGTACCACACCTTGAATCTCAGGCAAAACAGTTAGAGTCTTCCAAGCCTAGATTACTCGTGGAATTTCTTGCATCTTTGGTTATTGCTCGTATTTTCATTATAGGTCCGAGTCAGTTGTTGAGTCTTTTCTTTCTTTTGACTATTTTGAGTCATTTGAGTCTTTTAATTTTTTCTTTTTCCCTTTTTTTACCAAATATTAGAAAATCCAAATTCGACCTGCTGGTTCTCATAAGAGGATGAGCTCTCTTATAGCCCTACCAAGCTATATAGATTCATCCAAGAGATGGTAAGAAAAGTATGAAAATTTTTATGTACCTTGAAAGGCATAAAAGACGGGTCGCGTCGAGCAATCGACGTTAAAAATTTACCCTTCCTAGAAGTAGTTAGGCATAAAAAATAAAACAAAATTATTCGATTTTCTTTTAATAAACAATTTCCTTTTCTAAATTTTTCATTTTTAGATTTAATTTGTTTAGAATTAGTTTTGATTTTTAGAGTAAACTCTATAAGTTTTTAGTCTTAGTTTTGATTGAAATTCAAAAAAAAAAAAAAAAAAAAAAAAAAAATTAGGACACAACGTTGCAACGTTGGGTAGCCAGCATCGCGATGTTATGAGGCAAAATTGCGTTTTAAACACAGATTCTGCCATTTTTATGTTTTCATTTTCTTCTTCAACTCATTTTCTCTCAAGTTTTCTTCCCAACTCTCACCGATTCTTCATCCCTATTTCAAATCCAAACCATTTTGCTTCGAAACTCTCCAATTCCTTAACTTTTCAAGGATTTCTACCTTGAAAATTTTTGAGTTTTCATAAAAACTCAATTCTAGGGCTTTCTTTTCTCTTCATCTCAAGCTAGGGATTCAACATCCAAGGTAATGCATTTTCCTCTTTCTTTTAACTTTTTTATGATTATCTTGAATGTGATTTGAGTTGTGCTTGATAGAAGTTTAAGATTTGTTGGAAAGGAATCTGAATTTTGCTTGAAAAGAATGAATTTTTCTTTTGAATTGTTAAGTGTTGGATACATAGCAATAATATGTTTGAAATTTTTTCTACTTATAGGTTTATAACTCGATTAGAGGTGAGAAAAAATTGTTTGAAAGTCTTTTAGAAGAAGGAATTATGATTTTCTTAGGTTTTAGCCCCTATTCTGTGATTTTTCTTAGAAAACTTTCCCATGGGTCCTAAGCCTATGAAAGAAAAAAAAATGTTGCCAGTTCAAGTGGTAGGAATTCTCCTCCACGTTCTGAGTCTAATATGCCTATGTTTGTTTCTGAGGGAGCCAAGAGTAGATACCACCAAGTGGTAGCTCTTAGGAACTTAGTCCCAGAACGAGCTTTAACTTTAGAACCATTTTTCTATCCCCAAATCACTTCCGAAATATGGGAGAGAGGATGAGAAGTCTTAGCAGCTAACCCTGGTGAAGCTATTGTTTCTTTAGTTAGAGAATTCTACGCCAACATAGACCTAGGTAAAGATGCATCTTTAGTAAGAGGTGTTAGAGTCTCTTCCTCTAGAATAAATGAAACCTTTGGCTTAGCATAGTTTGTTGATGAGTATAGCCGGTTTCTATCTCAACCACTGGACGAACAGGAGATTATTGAAGTCCTCTATGGGCAAGGTGCTCAATGGACACGTTCAGGTGGAGTTGCAGTTAGGTTTATATCTACGGACATGTCTGTAATAGATCAAATCTGGAATGCTTTTGTATGTTCCAAATTGATGCCTGTCCTAACTCAAGATAGGGCCAAACTTCTTTATTGTCTCATTCAGAGTATGTCCATTAACATCGGGAGTGTAATTCATGCTTCTTTAAATGTTATGGACGTTGTTCTACAACGGGTAGCCTTGGACACCCTAGCTTAATAACCTTGTTATGTCAAAGGTCCGGAGTAGAAATACCTAAGAATGAGAAGCATATGGGTATAAAGCTCCAATTTCTAAGACTACCATCTCAGCCTTTCAAGGCCATGGAGTTGAGGAACTCTACGAACAACAAGAAGAAGAGCTAGGTGAGAAAGATGAGAATTTAGGAGAAGAACCACTTAGGGTAGAACTTCCCGATCATCCTCATGAACAAACCACTAGTGGTGAAACCATAGGTGAGTGAGCACTTAGAACTGTTACTGAAGCCTTAAGGGTGAGTCGTGAAACAGCTTGTCAAGTTAGGCATATGCAAAGGACAGTCAATTTCATGTGCAAAAGAGATTATCATACTACGCTAGCATAGGTTTTCAGTATGATCTTCAATGAGAGCCCGAGTCACCTGATTTAGACTGATTTGGCATCACACATCTTTTCCTAGGTATCTTCTTCAATTTTTGCCCTACCTTTTATATTTCATTTTTCATTTTCACTTTTTATTTGCTTTCTAGGCTTAGAATTTTTGGACTATCTTTGCATGTCTGAAACCCTTGAGCACCTGAGCTCAGGTTATGTGGATTTTTGTGATCTTGATGATATATATCTAGATTAGGCTTTATTACATCCTTATGGCATTTTTTTACTCTCTTAAAAAAAAAAACACATTGTCATTGTCTTGGTATCATTTCTCTTATATGACTCATTTTTGCTTTCTAAGTATGTCCGTTCATTCAGAAAACACATTCACTTTGTTTACCATGATCATTTTCTTTTCTTAATCTTTTGATTTTTATCAATGAACTCTGATCACATTCTCTCAAGCAATGATACAAATCAATTTTAAACTTCTTAAAATCTTTTCTTACAAGTTTTGAAACTCATTTTTCAAAAGAAACTTTCTTTTTTCTTTTAACTTCATAAAACATTGAATACTTAGTCTTTAAATTTATTTAGAATCTCAAACTCTTAGACATGTCATATCTACTTGATTTTCTTTGTCACCTCGATAGGACAACCTTTGGTCTAGGAACAACCATCTTGTTTTAGAGGCAAGTCTAGACATTGAGGAATAAAAAGGGCCTAGTGAATAAAAATTGCTAGCACAAAATAAAGACAAGCTTGTTAATTCACATAACAAAATAATATAACCTTAACTAACGGGTGTGTGTGTGCATGGGTAGAGGTGAAAAGAGCTACCTCCATCATGTTTATGTTAGGGCTTGTGAGAAAAGAGCGATAGGTTCCCGGTGGTGTGAGTGTGAAAGCTATCCCTCTAAGTAAAAGAAATGCCAATTTCGTTTATTTGTGTGAGTTTAAAAGGCACCCTTGTATCAGAATTTCCACTATCCAATGCAAGTTAGGTAAATCCTAGACCGATAATCGAGCCAGTGTAGGGCGAAGAGGAATTGAGAGTTGGATATAGTCTTTCTACTAGTTTTAGCCTTTAAATAAACTAAAACTGAGTAGTCTTTTCTTTTATGAATTTACAAGAAAAAGACATTTTCTTTTCAAAAATAGGCTTCAATTCTTTGTTAGAAAAATTTTAAAGGTTTAAATGACCATTTGTATCATTTGTTTGCTTGATTGTTGAGAAGAGAGACAAAAATCAAATTTTTGGGCAATCCACATGAACATACTAAACATTTTTTAATGAGTTCTCTGAATGAATGCATATTTAATATTCATGTTTTTGCTTGAATGTTTGCAAATTTCTAGTTTAGGTTTGCTCGGGACGACTAAGAGTTAAGTTGGGGGTGTTTTTTTAGGTCTTTAAAGGATGCATATTTTATATGTTAATTCCCCAAAATTGAGTTGATTATTTGTTTTAAATGCTTATTTTGTAGGTAAAACGGTCCCCGACGCATTTAGGATTCATTAAGAGAAGATCGGACAGAAAAGGATCCAAAATAGCCAAGAAATTCAATAATTTGAAGAAGATCGAACAAATTACCAAAATGCCATCAAGAATGCAGTATCATGACCTTAGGAGAGGTGTTGCGCAACGCTTGAAGGTAGAATGTTCTATCTCGCTGCAAAACAGGGCAGTGTTGCAAAACTCCCCACAACGTTGCAACACTCCGGACTTTGACGTATCATCCCGCGCGCGCCTTGCATTGACGATCGTTGAGGGGGGTAGTGTCGCAACGCAGCCCAACGCTTCAAGGCTTTTCATCGATTTAGCATTGCAATGCCACCTCAGCATTGTGACGCTAGCCTGCATACTATAAAAGATTTTTCTTTCATTCTTGCGAAGGGAGAGGAAGAAAAATCATGGAGGCTAGGTTCTCTCTCCGAGTTGTTTCACTTCTTTGGTAATTCTTACTCCAAATTAGGTTAGATTTTATATTTTATTTGAAATGTAAACAAACTCTTGTAATTCTTCATACAATTTGTCAATGAATTTGTGAAGTTGATTGAATTTTGTTTCAATTTCAAGGGTTCTTGTAAATTCCTTTGAGTTTTCTACTTTCTTTATCAATTGCAATCTGAATTGTGCCTTTTTGAATCTGATTTTAATTCTTGAAGCATGTTGAATGATATAAATAATGAACATGTATAACCTAGATGCTTGGTTTTGTCACAATCATTGTTGAATATGTTTCTTTCAAAGTGTTCGATGGAATGTCTAGCCAAGATCTACAAGAGGCAATAGTAGTTGTGTGTTTGATGGCTATCCTAGGATGCACTAATTACTAGATTTGGAGAAATTTTGGTTAATTCGAGCTTTATAAATATTATTTGTTTCGAGTTAGGTAGAACTAATGACACCTACTTAGCAACTGAACAAAATGACGCCGTTGTCGGGGAAGGCTAAGCCATTTAATTTTTTTTTAGCTAATTTGACTAGCGACTTCAAAACACCAAAAATATTTTCTTTAATTTGTGTCTACTTGTTTTAATATGACGGACATGAACATCTATTACGCGCTCCAAGCGATGTATGCGACCCATCAAAGAGAACAAGAAGTAAGAGATTTTAATGAGCTTAAAAGTGAAGTAAATGAACTAAATTGTCTTGTTCAAGTTTTTGTTACTGAACACACACATGATTCACGTGGTCCTGGGCACGAATGCTATACTCCTTGGGAGATGCCTAACCAAACCCCGTTATCAATGTCATATCCTTCTACTAATATAGGTAACTCTTCAGAAAATTTAATTGATGAACTTTCTGACTACTCTTGTGAGTTTGTGCAGGAACATTCTAATCTTTCTCAAGAACCATCGAGTTTCCAACAAGATAGCTTCTATTCCAGAAGAACTGACTTTCAAAATCTGTGTGACCTTGTTGCCCATATTACTGATTCGGTTAGGAGAATCGATGAGCCTTAGGAAGATGCATGTTTTGAAGATACTAAGTTAAATGGTGGAGAGATTCACATCGACAATCCAGTAGAGCCACCGATTCTTCGAAAATCCTATCAAGGTAAGACATTGGATTTGATAATGTGTGAACTTGCTAATGGCTTTTCTGATTGTGAGCATGATTCAATTGAGTTTCACTTAGAGATTCAAACCCCCATGCCGGTTGAGGTCCATCAAACACCTAAGCTTGCACACTACATGCTTACGTTGGAAAACCATTCAGAGCCTTCCGTCGTCTATGACACTGAATCCAAGCTGATTGAGAAGTTTCCTTGGACCGACGATGAAGATGATGTTTATCCCGCGACATATTCAGAACAAGTAATAGGAGTATAAGACCGAAGTGAAGGTTGTAGTGCTGACTCTGTTGGGATTGCTGTCCTAATTCTCTCAGAGTCTCGTAGTTTGTAATCTACACACATTGTTATGAACAAAATAAAAATTATTTCATTCTGGCATTTACTCATATCCAATAAACAAAGCTCCATAGTTATTGTATGTAAACTTAAGCATGTATATGAGATATACAAGTGTATCAGGCCTTAAGTGATAACCTAAATAGGTGTGTAGTATAAGGATTAAGGAGGGATTCATGATCCTGGTAACACTACGGATATGGCCTCATTTGTAGAGGTTTGCAAGTGTTATGAACTACTACAGATGGTAGATCCTGAAAATTCATGTGGAGACATGTGAGCGGGGGTGTCCTATACAAAGTGTTTGTATAATATCAGACCATGAGATGATTCGTCTCTGTATATAACGTCGTTGATACTGGAGACTTACATCTCACCTAAACTACCATAGGTAACATGACCTCAATTCTTAGTGTTTTAGAAACTCCTACATTTGAGAGCGGTCCTTTTATTAGTATGAGTGAGAATGGCCAGATTGCCAACTCAACATGCCTACCTTTTTTGGGACTCGTCTTATTTGGGAGCTGGGAACTCAGTTACACAAGATGGAATTCACTCCTTCCCCAAAAAAGGGGTAAGTAGATAGATTTCTCCCTTAAGAACTGATTTCGGGGCTTGAACATAGTGGCCACAGCTTCTCTTTGGAAAAGAGGATTCAGTCATAGTAGGACTATGACTTATCTTCATTAGAGGGATCAGTGGTACTTATGGAGTTAGATGTAACTACAGGGGCATAACGGTTATTGGTCGAGCTGTACTTATGAGCGATCTGTGAAGGGTTATCACACTATTGATTGGTTAAGATAGACACATAATATATCTGTAGTAAGGAGAGTTCAGCTGTCGATCTTTAGTGGAGTGTCTGGCAGTTAACGGACGGTGAATCCCATAACTAAAGAGTTTAGTCAGTTATTCATGTATCGTTAGAGCTTGAGCTACAAGTCCATAAGGTCCCCTTGATAGTTCAATGGATTCATGTTGAGAATCAGCTTTTAGGGATTTGTCTGATTGGGGAGCTGGGAACTTAGTTACACAAGACGAAATTCATTCATTCCCCGAAGCAGGGGCAAGTAGATAGATTGCTCCCTGTCTTGAACATATTGGCCACATCCTCTCTTTGGAAGAGAAGACCCAGTCATAGTAGGACTATGACTTATTGTTCATTAGAGGAATCAAAGGTACTTAATAAGCTAGATGTAACTACAGAAGCAAAAAGGTAAATTCGCCCAACTGTACTTACGAGCGATATGTGAAGGGTTATCGCACTATTGATTGGTTGATATAGACACAGAAAATATCTATAGTGAGAAGAGTGCAGCTATCGATCTTTAGTGGAGTACTCGGCAGTTAACGAATGGTGGATTCCGTAACTAAAGAGTTTAGTCAGTTATTCACATACCATTGGAGCTTCAAGCTACAGGTCCATAAGGTCTCCTTGGTAGCTCAATGGGTTCAAGTTGAGAATTAGATTTTGGGGTTGATTTGAAGTATTCAAATTAACAAGAGGAAATTCAATTATATATGATATAATTGGTGTGATGTATGAGATATATCAAGTGGAGGAATTAATGTAAATATGATTTACATTAAGTACCATAAAATATAAAAAGAAATATGGTTTATGTGTTTCATGAGATGAAATATTAAAACTATAGGTTATAAATATAATATGGTAAGTTGGTTATCATATTTATTTATAATAAATTAATTATGTGATAATTAATTATTTTTCTCTATTAACCAATTGAGTGGGAGGTTATTGGAAGTTTTATGCTAATCGTGAGATAAAAGGAAAATGGTTTTCCTAAATTTAGTAGTTCCTTCATTCGGAAAGTTCTCACGGATAAGCTATCAACTGAAAGTGTTTCACTAAGCGATAGCGTTGAGAGACTACATGATCAGCTAAGCGATCGCTTACCTTTGACTATATGATAGTTAATTAGCTGATCGTTGCTATACAATCGAGTGGCTAAGTCTATACGATAGACAACTTCATATCTCCCACTTGCTCGATCGTGTACCTCCAGTCTCTTCCTTAAGCCAAGACCAGACAGAGCCCACAACTCTTGGATTCTCACACCGAGAATACCAAAGCAACCATTTTTTGGGGTTGATGCCCTAAAGTCTCGTGTCCTGTAGTTTCTAAACAATTTGTACGAATGCTTGTGATGTATAATATATGATATTTTACTTCACATTTTGATTTTGCTCAGTTGTTTGTTTTATTTGCTTTACCACAAACCAATAAACATAAAATCCCTAGTTATCAATATGTAACTTAAGCATGTATGTGGTGACATACAAGTAGATCATGTCTTAAGTGATAACCAAAATGGTCTGTAGTATATGGATACATGAAGGAAACTTATCCTGGTAACGCTACGGATGCAACCCGCTTTGTGGAAAGGTCACAAGTTTCGTGACTTGTCACATATGGTTTAATCCTAATCATTTGTGTAGGGGACATGCGAGCGGAGGCATCCTATACAAAGAGTTTGTATAAGACCTGACCACGAAGTGTTAACGTCTCGTTATAAAACACCGTTCGTGACAGAGACTTCACTTCGCTAGGATGACCATAGGTAACATGAGCTCAATCCTAAGTGAGTTGGGAACTCCTACCATTGAGGGCAGTCCTTTGATTTGTATAGGTGCGAGTGGCCAGGTCGCTGACTCAAACCTACCATGTCACACCTCGTTCCAGGTTTCCCTTCTAACCTAGAACGAAGCGTGAAGATGTTAAGCATCACTTCTCTCTATGACATCTAACGTCCAAACTCTTAACATATCATGTACTCAAGATTAAACCCAGACTTCCAAACCCATTTCCAAAAATAATCTATGTTTATTGACAGAGTTTAGGAATTTGATTCAGTTTAAATCACAATACTATTTAAAAAAATTTATAAACCAACAGTAAGGATTATTTTGAACAAAACCTCCCATGACATGTAACTCACAAGTTTTAGCTATTCTTGAATACTTTCAAATACATGTACAAACAATACAACAGATGTTAGCAACACTAGTGGCGTTTGACGGCTCAACTGGCACCAGGAACTTGTCGCTACCTGGGGGTGGGGAAAAAACATAAAACATGGAAAGCATGAGCTAAAACCCAGTGAGTGGTAATTTAGTATAAACATAAGGTTTCTCTTTCCAAACATCAACGAATTATAAAAAAAACATTCTATAAATTGTTGGAAACGTATATAAAATTCATTAATAGCTCAAACACATATTATTCAGACAATGGCATGATCATATTTCATATAAATCACATTATAAAACATTCAAGCATCATCAGAAAACCACACCAACTTTGTACCCAAATACTCGTTTACAACGGCAGGTTACTCTGAAAAAAGAATGCCCCCCGCAGTGTAAACCAAACCACAAGGTCATACGTGCACGCAGAGCTGCCTCAAGGCTAAGCATAGATACACACCACAGGCCCAAGTTACTCTGGACTCCCCGGTATACTCTGGCCACATCTCCCCAAGTAGCACGGGAAAATAACCATCTCTCGGGTACAAGAATCAGTAGTTTGAAACCATTTTCACAAACATTAAGCATTTTTAACTTCAACATCGAGAGGATTTCATATAAAACCATACAAGTCACAATTGTGTAAACTCTGGTTCCAAACCACATTTTCATAAATCAGGCTCATATAAACCAATCAGAATTCAGAAATCTTGATTTAAACATTTTTGAAATATTAGTCAAGTAAAACAAATCATGCCATCACATTTCCTAAATCATAGCATACTATCATATATAATTACTTTCTATATCAAAACATTCGAAAATAAACCACTCAATGTTAATCGGTTCCTCCTCATAATTTCGATTTCTCCATCTCCCGTTTATCCTGAAATTATATTGGTAATCCTCTAATTATCCTTCACATGACTATAATCCAATTATTTGAAAATTAATCTTCAAGTATAACTAATTTCATTTAAACTTTTGCCAAATCCCTAATTTGATCCAAGGTAGAGTTTGTTTTGTAATTTGGTCCTTCAATTGCTCTAAAATTAATTCAAGACCTTAAAATTAATCTTCAACAGGAACTAATTCTATTCCAATTTTTCTTAATTTTTCTCATTAATCCTAATTAGGGTTTACTTCAAATTAACCCCCTAATCAACTTCATAGTTGACTTAGGATCTCAATTTCTTCTAATTTCAGGTTTAAGGTAACATAACAATACCAATTCGATCCCTAATTATGCTTGAGAACACCTTAATTAATTTTAAATTGATTTTTCAGCTTTTAATGACGGACAATAGATGACAGACAAGAGTCAAACCAGGAAAGTCAACTCTTTCTTCAACCTCCAGCCCAGAAATTTCCAGATTTGGCCTCTGTTTTTCAGGTGAGCGTTTCAGGCTTAAATTCATCATTTTTAGGCCATTTAAAGCTTAATTAGCCTATACAAACGTTTTACCCATCCACTTAATTAACTTACCTCAATGTTTGGACGTCCGAATTACCCTAGAACTCTCGAAATCGACCAATCTTTCCACAGTGCCCCTATTTTTCCGGCAAAAAGTTGCATAACTTTTAGAGCTTAAAATTCATCAATCTCTAACCATATAACCTAAAATTTCTTGCACAAACTTTCCAATAAGCATCTTAACCAACTAACCTGAGAATTTGAAGCTTTGAAAACGCTTGAATAACACGGAATCAGCTCCAAAAGTCACGTTTCTCTGTTCGCCCGAAATTCTGTGTAGTCTACATCTTCCTATTAATTCACCAATTTCCAATCAACATTAGTTGTAACGTCCTTTAAAAAAAATGTTACTAACCTCAAAATTTTAGCTTCAAATTCGATTTCTACAGGTCGGAAACTTCAAAACACTGAAGCCTGCTCAGACTGTCCGAAATTTAGTCTTAACTCGATTTTTCATTCAAATTCCTCAACCGTCACAGCTCCAATCAATCCGGTAACCCTCGAACTTCTCTTCTTCTCGCCCCTCTACAATTTCATCAAAGAAAATAGGAGTTTGATCAAGCGAATCTCTTGCACCGACTTAGAAAAAAAATCCCCCCCGTTTTTTTCAAGGCTCACCACTGCTTTTCTTTTCTTCTTATCCCTTTCTCTTTATTTTATTTATTTATTTAATTACTTATTTATTTATTTACTTCTTTTTTTTTCTTTTCTCTTTTTTAAAATGTAATTCCTCTTCAAATTCCTTTTCCTTTTCCAAAATGAAACAAACGTCAATCCAAATATTTTTATTTTTAATTATAAATCTTAACAAGAGATCCACATCAAACTTTATCTCAAGTCCCTGAGTTCAATCTCAACTATGTGCTTCCTAATATTCCAAGAAAGAGTAGAAGAGAGGGCTTACATACCATTTTGAGGATTCACTGATTTGGGAGCTGAGAACTCAGCCACACAAGATGGAATTCACTCCTTCCCTGAAGCAGGGGTAAGTAAATAGATAGCTCATTTAAGGGCTGATTCCAGGGCTTGAACGATGTGGTGCCACACACCTTCTCTTGGTCCGAGAGGTGTTCACGCATAGTTGGACTATGTTGTATTGTTCATTAGAGGAATCAGTGGTACTTCAGAAGTGAGATGTAACTACAGGGGCAAAACGGTAAATTAGCCCAATTGTACTTACAGGCATCTGTGAAGGGTCATTGTACTCATGATTAGTTATATCCGATGGACACAAAAGTATATTTGTGGTAAGAAGAGTTCAGTTGTTGGTCTTTAGTGGAATGTCTGGAAGTTAACGAATGGTGGATCTCGTGGCTAAAGAGTTTAGTCAGCTATTCACGTACCGTTGGAGATTCGAGCCATAGGTTCATAAGGTCCCCTTTGGATAAAGTCGAGAATCAGTTTTTGGGTCAGTTTGAAATGTTCAAATTGACAAGAGGAAGTTCGATTATATATGATATAATTGAACTGTTAATTATATATGATATAATTGATTAAATGTATGAGATACATTATTTTGGAGTGGAGGAGAAATTACTATAGTAGATATATGATATCAAACTATAGGTTAAGAATAAAATATGATTATATTCATTTATTAATTGATTGATTGGTTATGTGATAATTGACCAGAACTTTCTCTTCAATCGTGCATTAGGGGCAAAATCAAATTCGGTTATTGTAACTGAAGAATAAAATGAAAATTGGTTTCATTTTGCAAGGAGTTCGAAAAAATTTGCTCAAGGTGTGAAAACGTCACTATCGCTTAGCTGGGAGCCTATACGATAGAGCCCTATCGCCTAAACGATCGCACACCTTACGTACTAAACGATCGCACGGGTTCTCTAAATGATCGCTCAGTTTTTCTAAACGATCGTTTAGCACGCCGAGTTTTCTAAACGATCGCTTACTCTTTATCAATTCCATCAAACACCATTCTTTGGATTCTCACTCAGAGAATACCAAGGGCTCTAAATGGTGGTGTCGTCCCCAAACCTGCTTGTTTGTGCGCTGCCATTCGTGTAGACGATCGTGCTGCTGGTAGCTGACTGTTTGTTGGGCGATAAAGATCGTAGAGGGTTGCTTCCACTGGGTTGAGTCGGAGTGAAAACAGTCTTCAATTGGTACGTATACTCAATCTGTTCTTATTTATTTGTCAAAGCACGCCATTAGTTAGTGTTAAAATGCATACCTATTTGTTAGAATGTGTGTGTGGTAATTCGGTCACAATGAAATAGGAAAGATCCAAACGCGCTCATGGATACTCTTCTTTAAGAGTTCCTTCAATTGGTATCAGAGCCAGGTTTTGATATTCTAATTTGATTGATGCAACAAATCGCATGTACATTCATGGTGGGTGCATATCTGCTCTGTTTAATTGTTAAATTGTTGTAGATGTGCAGATTAATGGAGTTTTCTGGGATGTATCCTCTATTTGATTTAGTTGTTTTTCATTTTTGGTTGATTGTAAAGGCCCCTGCGTTTTTTGGCACAATTAATTGTAACTGAGTCTTTAATTCAAAGTCACTTTGAGTCTTAAGTCATTCGTGAAGAAGCCTTGTTGTCCTTTTGCATTTTTGTCGTGTCTTGAGCCGTTAGTTAATTGTAACCAAGTCTGTAATTCAAAGTCAGTTTGAGTCATGAGTCGTTAATGAGTCTTGCATTTTTGGTTGAGTCGTTCATCGCTTAGTAATTGACTAAACGATCGTGGAATAATGCACGGTAAATCGTTTACCTTTTGTCGTGTTAAACGATCGCCTAGACGATCAGGTTTTGCAGCCTCGTTGTCGTCTAAGCGATCGTTTAGCTTTTGCGCTTTCGTCTAATGTACGCTAAGCGATCGTTTACCTGTGGCATTTACTAAACATTGGAGTTCTTCTGGCGGTTCAAGACTCGATTCGCCTGTGAACCGGTTTGCTCGATGGAAAATGTAATAGATAGAGCTATTTCATTCCCATTTTTTGTCAAGTTTCATCCCGGTCCATTAATCCCTGGTTTATTACATGCGATGTATGGTTGTTTATATGTCATATGGATGCACATATAGTAAATCCCACCTTAGGTTATGCATTGGTCATGTATCATCTCTTTATTGTAAATGTTAGAATTTAGAGAAGCATAATTTAATTATGTAAGAGCATGCTCATGCATCATATAATATAAAAGTTATATTTATGCATGCATAAAAAGCATTGACATGCATCATCTTTATATTACAATTGTTATAGTATAAGGGTGAATGGAAAGCATGTTTTCTTGGTTCTTACGTGTATATAAAAGTTATGTATAGGAATGACCAGATATTGCATGAAGCATGACACATAGGTTACTTTATAAGCGTTATAAACACCTAGTTGTGCGCAATGTATTTTAGTTGTTTCTTTTTAAAGGTTAAAGAGAAATTAGAAGTAAAAGCAATAAGAAAGACATGCATGCTCACTTAGGTTTAGTTCATGGTTTTAAAATGTTTAAAACATGGATAACTTAGACCAAAGATCACGGTTCTAATATGATTAGCAACCCTTAGGCTTTAATCTTGTAATCAGTTTAATAGGATTAAATTGACTAATAAAAGTTTAAAATGTAGCAAATCTATCTATAAAGGACCTTTTGTCTAAGGCGAGTTCTGTCTAGGCTGGGGTATTTAAGTTGACGGAAACGTAACACCCCTACCTGGGAACTTACCTGGAAAGGTGAATTAGATAGATTTGATGCATGCATGCAAGTTAAGGACGGTCCATTAAAGTGTTTAAATGTGACTACTTGAACTTGTTCATAATTCATAGACAAAAGTTGTTTATGAGTAGACTGAAAAAGATGACTTAGACTCAAATCAGTAGCCAGATTGTTTAGGTTAACGAACCCCTAGATAGAACATTCAATGGGAGGTACTTGGGGCATATGATGATTCACTTAAACCTTTCACGGCTCCTATATAGTCCACACCGTGAGATCTACCCTCGACCTCGAGGCACCTTTGGCGTGTCCTCCTAAAGGATGGTGTTTAGGTAGGTCAATATCAAGGTGGATGGAGAGAGTGTTCATAGTAAGCGGGAGCGGGAAGTGCGACAGCATATCCCTCAGTCTCCCTCGTTGGATTGAATAAAGTTACTACACATCGCCTCGAGGCACCCTCGGAGTATCCCCCTATAGGATGACAGTTTTGCGCGTTTCTTTATTTGATCTCTTGTAAAAGGATAAGGTTACTTAGTCTCTTGTCATAATCTGCTTCTTCCCTACGGTGGGCTCATTAGGGCGGGACTCTGGCACTGAAAGTGAGGGGTCACACTTACGCAAAAATTTTAAAGGTTGACAGTTCTGGACCACATAAATGATGGCTGTTAGGTTCAGTTCCAAGAGTTGGTTCTGCCTAATGGTTAAAAATGTCTCTCCCAATAAAGGTGCATCTGATCACCCCATTGGTGACATTTGTCCTACCTCACTAGGGCATCATTACAAAATAGAAGTCTTTCACTTAGGGTACTTGAAGCTATTTTGCAAAATTAATTGGTTAAAATGTGGTTTAGCAAAATCTAATTAAAGTTTTTTTCATTTTTCAGCAACAATCTTTTCAAAATGGCCACAGCCACTTCAACTTTGCTTAGCGCCGAAAAATTAACTGGCGATAACTTTTCAACATGGAAACACATGATCACGACGATACTTATCATCGAGAATCTCATATTTTCCCTTACGGAGGCCTATCCTCCCATTCCAGCTCCCAATGCCGCTCGAAATGTTCGGGAGGCATACAAGCGATGGATATGAGTGAATGAGAAGGCTCGAGCCTATATCTTGGCAAGCCTTTTTGAAGTCTTGGCCATGAAACATAAGCCCATGGTCTTAGCATGTGAGATCATGGAGTCCCGTGGGGAATGTTTGGATAACCATCTAAACAGCTTATACACGAAGCTCTTAAGTATATATTCAACTCCAAAATGGAAGAAGGCACCTCTATTCGTGAACATGTTCTTAACATGGTGGTCCACTTCAATGTGGCGGAGTTGAATGGGTCTACCATCGATGAGGGCAGCCAGGTTAGAATAATCCTGCATTCTTTGCCGGAGAGCTTCCTGTACTTTGTTAGTAATGTGATTCTTAACAAAGTGAAATATAACCTTACAACTCTCCTCAACGAGTTGCACACCTACCAATCTTTACTGAAAAGTAAGAAGAGGAAGAAGGGTGAGGCAAATGTTGCTTCATCTTCCAGGACGTTCCATAGAGTTTCGACCTCAGGAACGATGTTTGCACCTTCTACTTTTAACTCTGCAAAGGGGAAGAAGAATAAGGGTGGTAAGGGAAAAAGGAAGGTGCCTGCTAACCCGCTGCCTGTCGCCCCAAGAAGGCATCCACCGCCGGTTGAAAAGGGAAAGTGTTTCCACTGCAACTAGGATGGACAATGGAAGAGGAACTGTCCTCACTGGCTGAAGGAAAGGAAGGCCGCCAAGGCTAAGACCAAGGCAGATAAAGGTAAATATGATTTACTTGTTCTTGAAACTTGTTTAGTGAAGAATGATGATTCTGCCTGGATAATTGATTCGGGCACCACTAATCATGTTT